>NC_133619.1:33685832-33985832 GCF_048593235.1 Sminthopsis crassicaudata
ATTAGAAATGGGAGAAATGCTTCCCCATCAGCCAGTTCATTGAAGTCATAATTGATCACTTCATTGATCAGATTTCCAAGTTTTCAATGGTGTCTTCCTTTACATGGTTATATCTCATTTTCTTGGTTCTGTTTCCTTGTTCCATATTAGTTATCTAAGTCTTTCTAAATTTATCTTAGTTTTTATATTTTGTCTTTTCTTACACTGTGATAATATTGCACTTATTTCACATGTAATCCAAATCTCAAAGCCTGGTGATAATGGGAAACATTCATTGAAATGTTTTCTTCATTGGAAATAATCAATGACTAAATGAGGGATAAGGTAGAATAGTTGTGAGTAGGAGAGAAGAGAAACCTCTAAAATCTCTTCAGGCTCTTCAGTCTTTCTGTGCCCTCAAATCACTTCAGGTGATTCTGGCTTTCTTCTCTGAGAAAGAAGAGAAATGATATCCACCCCTCTTCAAATTGCTAAAGGGAGAATAAGACCCTGGAATGAAGCTGACATGAGAGGAACTAGTAACTTGTATCATTTTCCTATTCCCTGCTTGCTATATTAGAGAGTTTAGGGAATTTCCCTTTGTGTGATATCTGGAACTCTCTTTCTTGGTAGAGCTAGTCAGTTCACTGCTATTGGAAGTGAGAAATTTTAAATCAAACCTGAAAATCACATACCCTAGAATGACAATATTTATGGGAGCATATAAATATAATTCTAGTATTATAAACTCTCTCTTGGGGGAAGGCAGAAAGGTCAAGTCATTGGCCCTAACTTCCCATTCTTCTCCTGGTAGAAATTAAAATTTCCCTTAGAAAAGGTAAAAAGGAAAGAGGCTATCTCTCACCATCTGTATTTATTTATTTTATCTATCTATCTATCTATCTATCTATCTATCTATCTATCTATCTATCTATCTATCCATCCATCCATCCATCCCATCTATCTGTCCAACTATCCATCTATCTATTTACCTATCATCTATCTATCTAATATTTACCTATCCATCCATCCATCTATCATCTATCTATCTATCTATCTTTCTGAATCCCTTAATGCCATGTAACAACACTCTCATGCTACATATTGGGGACAGCTTAATTGCACTTATAACTGAATTTGTTCTGCCTGATGGAGAATAATTTTTCTTCTATGATGCTGTCATCTAGTTTAGAAGCCAAGATGGATGCATACTTAATCAATCTCCTTAATAAAGTAATTAAGGGATTGAATAAATCCTCCAGTCCCTTCAGGAGGCACTGTGGTACAAAAGAATGAGTGATTAATTTGGAGCCACTGGACCTGAGTTTGAATCTCTTCTCTAACAGTAATAATCTACCTGAATTTGGGCAAATCAACTTACCTCTCTGGTAAGTCATCTTTTTTAAAATTAAAATCTGTCCTCATTTACTTACTGATCTTAGGCAAGTCACTTACCCCTGTTTTCCCCAGCTGTTTTCCAAAAAGAAACATTTTGGGGAATTATTGAACATAATCTTGACACTGACATTTTTTTAAATTGTCAAAGAAATCTCTCTGACAATTTTTGAATATGATAAAGACATGGTGTTGACTGGATCATAATATCATTAATTCACATGACTTTTTGGAATTCACTTAAGAGCAAGTCATACTAAGAGAGGTTCAATTCAGGAAAATAGTTGAGAAGGAGGAGAACTTAAAGACCATCTGGGATAATCTATATTTTATAAATAGGGAGATTTAGGCCTTCCCAAAGGAAAAAAAAAGTCTTGGTAACACTACAAAAGTTGTTGGGGGTTTTGTTTTGCTATTGTTTCTTAAGCTACTCTTAGTCCATCTTGTCACAAGGACTACATTAACTTATTTCTCCTCAGAAGTGATCAAAAAACCTTTCAATCCTCTTTTGTCCCCCCCTGGACCACCTTGTGATCTCCAAAATAGCTTTCAACCTTAAAAGCAGACTCAAAAAAAGGGCTTGTGTATAATAAGTCACTCGTGAAAGGTAGCAGGGGCTTAGCCACTTTTAAACGAATGTTATTACTGTTTTGATACCATTGAAATTGTGTATTCCCCATCAGTTCTTGGAAGAATAATTTGCAGATCTATATTTGAACTGTAATACATATAGATAATGTGGATTAATTTTTGAAGGCCATAATAAAAAGGCAAACCATTAGAATGGAATGATCCAACCTATACAAATGTAATCCTTCTATCAGGAGTTTTTACTTGATTTTTTCATTGTTACAAAGAAAAGTTACCAAAAAAAAAGTGTACTTTGAAGGTGAGTTCTTTCCAAAAATGAAAAAACCCAGACAAATAATAAAATCATTTATCACAAAAGAATAAAATCACACATATGGCAACCAACATGACACAGTAAATAGATGGCCAGAAATGAGTTTGTCTTGTCTTCAAAACAAACAAAATGAGTTTATCTTTGTCTTGTCTCAGATCGACTCTGAGGCCATGAGAAAATCATTTGACATCTTAGTGAGTCAGTCAACTTTCTAAAGCTATAATCTATGTGATCTTGGTTGGGCACCTTCATTTCCTTATCTGCAAAATGAGGGCATTGAATTATATAGATCTTTAAGTTCCCTTCCAAGTCTCAGTCTTGGATTTTATGATGGTAAGTGACAGGACCAAGTTGCCAATCTGCAGTGTTAGAGAGAGTGTCCATATAGACATTTTCCTACAGAGCCAGAGTTAATAAACATTTATTAATATCTACTATGTATCTGGCACTGTGCTAAGCCTTGGGGATAAAAAGAAAAGTATATAGGCCTTATCTTCAAAAAGTATATTTATGGCCTAAGGAGGGGAAAATAACATCTAACAGAAAACATTAATGAAAAATTGAAAAACAATACAATAGAGAAATTGTATATCTGTCCCAAATCTGTATTTTATTTCTGTCTCTTTTTTTTCTATCTCTGTTGAATTAGTAGATGCATATGTGTGTGTAAAGAGAGAGAAAGGGAGAGAGAGAGAGAGCAATCTAATTTACTTATGCAAATTATTATTGAATCTCATATAGACACTTGAGCATTTGGGACAAGATCAGGTCTGGCTATAAATTACATTAGCTGCCATATTCCTTAGATGTGTTTTTAAAAAGAGCTTAAAAGTCTTCCATCCATAAGCGTAGAACTAATTTACACTTTGCAAAATCTGAACTCTGCTGAAATTTTTTTTTTTTAAGAAATGTCATTTTATGCTGTAAATGGGCTCACGTCAGACACCATTTCCATCAAGTTTAAGATGGTGACCCTTTCCTTTCAAACTGTGCCTGATGGTTAATCAGCCAATCAAGAAAGACTTCAGTCCTAATTAAAGCTTAGGGGGGAAAATGTAAATAAGCATAATGGACAGAACGGAGACAATCATACCCTCATCGGAGAATTAAAAATAGAAGTAAATGAGAGGAAAATGTTTATTGCTTATTTGCATCTTCAGAGGGCATATACAGTCATTTCTGCTGCATTGCTTATCATGAGTGTTAATAATGAGCTCCAGTGTAATTAACCATTAAATCAAGAAAATGCCACATGCTTGGCTGATGAGGGGCTTAAATGATACTGTCTTCTCAAGTATGAAAATTAAAGCCTTTCATTAAAGTCTCCCAGCACTCTGTTTTCTTGTTCCTATCAATGTAGTTTTTCTTTTACTCTGATGCTTTCAGAGAAAGCTGGGGAGATTTGTATGAACTGATGCAGAGTAAAATGAGCAGCACCAGGAGAACAATTTATACTAAAACAACAAAATTCTGAAAACTACCAATCTGATCTGGAAAGGACCCTGGAAAGTGATACCCAAATAGGCAAAGTCCTGGCTGTTTTTGAGACCTCAAGAAAGGTTCTGAATATGGACCTATTAGACTCATTCTATCCACATAAAAGAAAACACAATATGCAAATATGTTGAGTGTATTTTTACTTAACAAGAATTGAATAAATACTTTTATTCTGACTGAGACATCTTATCTAAAAATATAGAATTAAATAATTCTATATGATAGAATAGCCAGACTGAGCTCACAGAGGCTCATAACCAGATTGACCATAGTATAATGGTTTGGGGGGCATGGAGACTCTTACCAAATTATAAATGAATTACAATCTCATCACACAATATGTATATGCTAATTTAACTGAGACAGAAAAAAAAGAAAAGGAAATAAAATACAGATTTGGGACAGACTTCCAATTTCTTTATTATATTGTTATTCAAATTTTCATTAATGTTTTCTTTTAGGTGTTATCTTCCCCTCCTTAGACCACAAACTCCTTGAGGATAAAGCCTATTTTATACCTCTCTTTTAATCCCCAATGCTTAGCACAGTTTCTGGCACATAGTAGATATTAATAAATGATTATTGGAGATTTAGTGGAGAAGCACTCTCCTTAAAGTATATCATGTTCTTAAAGTTTGTGAAATACACTAATGATATAATATATTGAAGTAATTATTTAGATTGCTAAATGAAGCCTAATTGTATAATTCTATATTTTTAAGATGAGATGTGCCAATCAGAATAAAAATATTTATTCAATTCTTGTTAAGTAAAGATGCACTCAACATATTTGCATATTGTGTTTTCTTTTATGTGGATATAATGAGTCTAATTGTATTGATTTTTAAAATGGGATGTCATTCAACAAATATTTATTAAGCACTTATTATGTGCTAAGAACCTTTCTAAGCGCTGGGGATACACAACTTTGTTTTATCTGTAAAGTGAGTTTTATCTGTTAAGTGAGAACAAAAACATTTATTATCTGCTTACTATGTGCCAGACACTGTGCTCAGTCCTGGGTATACAGTACAGAATCAGGGAAGTCCCTTCCTTAAAGAGTTCTTCATGCCCAAAAGGCACATCATTATTCCGTTTTTTAAGGGAAGAAACAATAATATCAGTACCCACTTCCGAAATAACCTCCAATTTATCCTCTAGATTTCTTGTATATACATAGCTGTTCAAAGACAGCTATATAGCTGGATAGTGGACAGACTGCTGGGTCATGAGTCAAGAAGAGTCATTTTCATGAGTTCAAATCCAGCATCAAACATTTAAGCCTCTATGCCTCGGTTCCTCAGCTATAAAATACGCCAGAGTAGGAAAAGGCAAACCACTTTAATATCTTTGTCAAGAAAACAAGGGTCATAAAAAATTGGACACAACTGAAAAAAATTAACAAAAAACTAGCTGTTTGTTTACTATCTCCTCATTAGAGAGCAAGAACTAGTTTTACTTTTATTTTTTATATTCCTAGCACTTATTACAGCACCTGGAACATATCAATGCTTTGACAAATATTTGTTGACTTAACGTTAGTGCTACAGTGAATGCTCAGATGTAGTGAGGTAGGGGCTGATGTGGGACATATTTCAGAAGAAGGTCATAGAATGATATAGCTGTTATGTATTGCAGAATAACAATCAGACTATCAAATATAACTCCTAAGTTTCTCCTGAGGGATTTTGGGAAAAATAGGGATGTTACTCATTATAAATATAGGAAGGAGTCATCGCAAGACAATGAGCATTTCCATCTTTGTTTTATTTCTTTTGAGACAATGAAAGTACCTAATAAAGTGCCTGTCATATAATATAATTTGTGCTTGTTGGTGGAAATAGTTTCAATGATAAGTTCAAGGATGGATATAGATGCACATGTCATCTTATATAGAGAAAAAAGGATTGTTAATTGTAATAAAAGTGATAACTAGCTTTTTATTTGGGGCAGCTAGACTATATGACTTAATCACTTTATCAAATTATCTCCTTCACAAAGCTAATTATTCACAGAGGAACAATGGAGTCTTTGTGATTTCTGGATATCTAGGAAACTCAAGATGTAGTCACCTGCAAGGGAGAAAAAACAATTTTATATATATATATATATATATATATATATATATATATATATATATATATATATATATAGTTAATTTCAATATATCAGTGACATGAGATTTAATAAGGGGGGTATATTCTTTATAATACTAGGGGATAAAATCCCATTCTTGTTTCATTAACAGGTTTTCATCAATTCTTGTAGCAGAAAATTATCATCTCCTGATGGTCAACTCATTTAAGGATCTCTCTGAATATAAATTGGGAGTTTTCAAATGAAACACTGGCAAACTGCCTCTGAGTCAATATTTAAAGTCTTTCTAGGACTTCAAGTCTTGTAATATGGTTTTTGAAAATTCAGGATTAATAAAAAAAGGAAAAAGACCCACATGTGCAAAAAATGTTTGTAGCAATCCTTTTTCTACTGGCAAGGAACTGGAAACTGAGTAAATGCTCATCAGTTGAGGAATGGCTGAATAAGTTATGGTATATGAATGTTATGGAATATTACTGTTCTGTAAGAAACAATCAGAGAGGCCTGGAGAAACTTACATGAACTGAAGCTAAGTGAAGTAAGTAGAACCAGGAAAAATTATACATGGCAACAAGAAGATTATGTGATGATCCACTGTGATGTATGTAGCTCTTTTCAATAATGAGGGGATTCAGGTCATTTCCAACATATGTGATGGAGAGAGTCATCTGCATATATAGAGAGAACTATGAGGACTGAATAGGGATCACAGCACATTATTTTCACCTTTTTGTTGTTATTTACTTACTTTTTTCTTTCTCTTTTATTCCTTTTTCATCTGATTTTTCTTGTTCAGCATGATAAATGTAGAAATATATTTAGAAGAATTGCACATTTTCAACCTACAGTGGATTATTTGCTGTCTACAGAAGGGTCAAGGTAGGAAGGGAGGGGGATAAATTTGAAACACAAGGTTTTACAAAAGTGAATGTTGAAAACTATCTTTGCTTGGATTTTGAAAAATAAAAAGCGGGGCAGCTAGGTGGCGCAGTGGATAGAGCACCAGCCTTGAATTCAGGAGGACCCGAGGTCTCAGACACTTAACACTTCCTAGCTGTGTGACCCTGGGCAAGTTACTTAACCCCAGCCTCCAAAAAAAAAAAGCTATTACTATAAACATAAAAAGAAAATTCAGTAGCAAAAGATGGCAAAGTAGAGAAAGTCCTATAGCAGAGTTTTCCTAACATTCTCCTTCAAAAACATTAAAACAATAGAATTCTGGGTTTCAAAATTAACAAAAGGTGAGGGGAGAAAATTGAGCAGCCAAGACAATTTAGGATGCCAAAAGGAGAAATCTATGCCATAGGGACATACATGGCATAGGGAATGACCCAGAATCCAGGTGGATGTGACATCAGTGGTTGGACTTGATGCTAATGGCAATAGCAGCAGCTTTGAGAGTTTTGAAACAACAGATGGAAAGGGATCAAGCAATTGTTCAGAGAATACAGGGGAATGTCTGTGTTAGCACAGACACTTTTGGTCAGAGGAACAGAGGACCTAAGGAGTTCCATCTTGATATGCTTAATATGCCAGATTGAGGGACTCTGAAAAGCAGCAAGGGCTCAGAAGAATTATATCAATTTTGATCCCAAGAAAATCAAAGGCTCTTCCTGATTAAGGACCAGAGGATAGGCCAGAGAGTAATAAATACATCTCTCTCCAAATCATACCATGCCAAAACTTCCAAAAATACACAAAATTTCCAGATTCCCAGAACTAGCTGTGAAAACAGTTGTGTGAAAATAGGCTGAATTTTGGGACAGTGCCTTTCTTCCCATCTCATCCTCTTTTATCCCCACCAATGTGGGGAATAGGACCCTTTTACTTATATTCAAAATGGGAAAATGAGAATACAAGAGAAAAAGAACCAAAAAAATGAGTGTGGTGACAGAGAAGATCAAAACAAACTCAGAAGAAAACAATGATGTCAAAATAGATATGAGCAAAGTTTCCAAAAACATGTAAATTGAACACAAGCCCAACAGGAATTTCTGGAAGAACTAAAATGACATAGGAAAAATTAATAAATGATGGAAAGTGAAAAAATGTTAAAAAACAGTTAACAACTTGGGTTTAAAAAGGCACAAAAATGCTAAAGAGAATACCACCTTAAAAACCAGAAATTGCCATATGGTAAAAAAGGTATAATACTTCACTGATGGAAATAACTCCTTCAAAAGCAGAATTGCCCAAATGGAAGAAGAAATATGAAAGCTTGCTAAAGAAAGTAATGCCTTAAGAATTATAATATAGGGAGTATAACAACTTGCTGAGGCAGAAAGCACCCATGAATATTCCTAGAGCATTAGGCACCATGAGATACACTGTTTGTCCAAGGATCAGAAACAACATATAATCCACATTTTCAGCCCATTTCTGAATTGACTCTTTAATGGAAGTGGGCCATGAAGGCCTATGAAGAAAAATACTATATTGTCAATTGGTATCATTTCTAAGTTCACAATGCCTTTGGGCAATAGGCATGGGACTGGACCAGAGATGGCCACCTATGGCTATGGGATATGGGTGCATATAAGATGATCCCAAGGGGACCTGGGGCCAAAGTGTACCCGGTTCATCTTCTTCCCATCCCTCTTTTCTCAGAACATTATTTCTGAATACAGAATGTGTCAGAGCATGGAAGTTAAGATTTGCCTTCAGAGTTGACAGTAGGATGAAACAAATGAGAAGGACCTGGGAGACTTGGGCTTCTACAGACTTCAGGAATAAAAAGAAATGAAAATAATCAGAAAGCTCTAATAAACCTGACAGCAAAGCAGCTGAGACAGATGGTTGTGAGAACAGTGATTTTCACTGTTTCAGCCAGAAAGAGCTCCAGAGCAGAAGAAAAAGAGAAGAAAAAAGAGATGGGAAGGAAGAAGAGAAGGAAGATGCTGAGAAAGGAGCACTGATCCTTCAGGAGGTAATCAGTCAAATTAAACACAAACTTCAGGCTGGCAATAAAACCCAAAAGAAATGATACCAGGACTATATAGTGGAAAGGATCCATTTTGTGTGTTCTCTCTGCAAATATCATATCTTTTACGATGATGAGACGACAGCAAGTTCCACAAGGAACATTACAAATTTTAGGCAATAAATTGCCAAAGCAGACTGCAGGCTTTTTGCAGAAATACATTGTTAACAAACCAAGAAGACAGTTCCAGAGAAAGAACTGATGGAGTCCAAATGCAAATCAAAGCATGCTTCTTCCCCTATGTTTTCCTTTTTTTTTTCCTTTCTTTCTTTTTTTTTTTTTTTAAGTCTGTGCTTTCTTTTACAACATTACTAATATAGAAATGTCTTTCACGACTGCATATATGTAACCAATTTCAAATTGCTTCCTTCCAAGTAATGAAGTAGGGAGAAGAAGAAAAGAATTTGAAATTCATTTTTTCCCCCCTGAGGCTGGGGTTAAGTGACTTGCCCAGGGTCACACAGCTAGGAAGTGTTAAGTGTCTGAGACCAGATTTGAACTCGGGTCCTCCTGAATTCAGGGCTGGTGCTCTATCCACTGCACCACCTAGCTGCCCCAAAATTCATTTTTTAAAACTATGTTTAAACTTGTATTTTATGTGTATTTAGAAAGTAATTTTTTAAAAATGACTAGCAGGATGGTTTCAGAATGAAAAAAAACCTCAGAAGTATTATATGAACGGATAGAAAGTGAAACAAGCAGAACTAGGAGAAAATTTTATGCAATGACAGCAGTAATGCTGATAAATTGTAAACGATTTCATTATTCTAATAAAGATAAAGATCTAAAAGAATGCCAAAGGAAATGTTATCCATCTTCAGAGAGAGAGAATCAATAAACGCTGAGTACAAATTGAAGCATGCGGTTTTTTTTTCACTTTATTTTTATTTGTTTGTATATGTTTTTGTTGGCAATATAGTTAATGTTTTACACGACTTCACATGTCTAATCAATATCACTTGCCTTCTCAAGAGGTAGGGATGGGGTAGGAGGGAGGAAGATAATTTGAAATTGAAAATTTTAAACATGAATGTTAAAAATTCCTAAAAATAGAATTAGGAAATATTTAGTGATATAAATAAAATTTATATTTTTAAAAATCCAGGTAACTTCTACACCATGATAAATCATCAAAGGAGAACTTTGGTATAGAAAATCTGTATTAAAATGGTTAAATGAAAAATAAAGAATAAAGTATGTTTTCCTAAAACACAAACTATTAAATAAAAATACTACATTGGTTCCTTTCTCTCAGAAATCATAGAACAAATCATTAATGTATCTGTAATAGCCAATGTTTGGATATATAGCAGCGGGAAGACCAGATTTTGGAAAGCCAGGACTAGCAGTCAAAGGCACACAACATTCCATGGGGGAGAAGCAGTTTAGAAGTTGAGAAGGAGCTCAGTCAAGTCGGCTGACCAGTCTCCCTGTGCCTGGCTTCCTCCCCTGTGACAAAGGCCCTAGGACTAGGTGTCCTCCAGAGTCCTCTACAGCTTTGTTTCTAAAATCTCCTGTGATTGTGAGGTCTCCATCTTCCACATCTTTGCAAGCTTGGAATATGTGCCCTGGGTCACAGAGGTAGTGCAATGTCTCTAGTGCACTGAGAGGCCTTTTCTCTCCCATGTTTCTTAGGATTTCTCCTTTCAATCAAAGCTCATCTCCAATTGGACTCTCTTCATGATGTGCTTCTTGATCTTCCCAATCAATAGTGTCTCCCCATCCCAAAGGCCTGGTCTTTATTTTGTGTCTATTAACACGTGGCTACGTGCTGTCTTCCTTGATAGAGCTAAAGGCCCTTGAAGACAGGGACTGTGTGACTTGTACCTTTACTGTCTCACCCCCTCCAGTGCATGAGAGGCATTTAATCAGTTCTGTTTGATAGACTGATATATCAGAAAATAAGCTGAATCTGAATGAATATGGATTTGAAAGAGACAAATAAAGAGATTGACCAGGAGAGAAACAGATGCAGAGGCAGAGACAGAGAGACACCGAGGGAGAGACAGGAGAGGGAGAGGGGGAAAGGGAGGGAGAAGGGGAAGGAAAGAAGGAGGGAGAGACAGAGTGACAGAGAGACACACACAGAGACAGAGAGACAAAAAGAGAGAGACAGTCAGAGAGGAGGGAGGTGGAAACAGATAAACAGAGGCAGAGATAGAGACAGAGAAAAGGAGACAGAGAGAGAAGGAGGGAAGAAAGAGAGGGAGGGAGACAGAGAAGAGAAAGACAGACAAAGACAGAGAAATGAAAATTTTCACCATTTTTATTAATTTTGTCTGGTGATTGTTTCCTTTGGGAATTATCTCTTCCACACACACACACACACACACACACACACACACACAAATTCTAGCTTAGGTAAAAAAAAAAAAAAACATGGTTTAATTAGCCTTTCCTGACCTTGACACTTATTTGTATCTTTATCTCTGTCTGTGTCTGTCTGTCTCTCTGTCTCTATTTCTCTCTCAGTCTCTCTGTCTTTCTCTGTCTCTCTCTGTCTCTCTACTCTCTATCTCTCTCTCTTCCCCCCTGTTTTGCTTTCCCCCTCCCTTCACAGTCCCTGAAAGAAGTGGGGATTTTCCTTTTGGAGCAGCCTAAATTTATTTATTTATTTGCTCAGATTTATTTTTAAAGGGCAGGTAGGATTCCTTAAAAGGTGTGCTTTGCAATCACCAAACAAACTTCCAGAAAAAGCAAGTGGAATTAACTTTTAATCATAAATCTCCATAATCCCTGTCTCTGGTAGGGTAGGGAAGACTGATACCTGGTTTCCTTTGACCTTATTTGATTCTTTTCAGGTCATGGCCACTTACCAATTTATATGACTGATTAAATTTTCCCATTCTGCCTCATTTATGTCAATTAGCCCTCAGCTATGGTCATGACCTCAGCCATCCACATCCCAATCTTTACTTCTCCCGCTTCTTGGATTCAAGTACAAAGATCAATGAGTTCCTTGTCCACCTTTTCTGTTCCTTTGGAAACCTGAACATAAGTTCCCAAGCTCATACAGATAGAAGCAATAGTCCTTTCCAATCCTTTCCACACATTGCGTTTCACAAAAAGCTGACATTCCCTTAAAGGAAAAAAGTCTTTATCTTTTTTGTGTCATAGCACCTAGGAATCCTGTCTTAGACCAAAGTTTTTAAATGCATAAAATAGAATACATAGAATTATAAAGCAAATTAATTGAATTGTAATATATATGTATATATGTGTATATGTGTATATATGTATATATATATATATATATATATTAAAAGGTCATATTTCTCAAGTGAAGAGCTTCTGCTTTAGAAACCTGGTTATTCAATCCAAACTTTAGTCAAACAGGACATCTAAATGACTGATGGAGATTCCAAATGTTTTGACAGTTTGAAGACATCTAGGGTTGTGATGGAAATGCCCAATACTTTGATTAAAAATGAGAACTATTTATTCTTTTCTAAATAGAAGTTTGACGCTGTTTAAATCATATATTATCAACTACTGTCACAAGTCTAACTTCCAAATCTATTATCTGTAAATATTATTGAGCAGGAAGAGATGTGTAGATACAAACAGCCTGGTGAGTTGTACCTTACGCAGCTATAAAACAAACCTTGATAATCATCAACTTTTGACTCCAGTTGGAAAGGAGAAAATTTCTCAGTGGAAACATTTGAGGGACTCATTTGGTTGCATGTTCTGTTCTTATCAAAAAATAAAATTGTGTTAATTGCTTTTCCTTACATCTAGCTCTCCGAAATACTTGGGTCCAAGATGAGAAAGAAGAGTTTTTATAAAATAAATGATTATCCATTGAAATATTTTGTTTAAGATATTTGTTTTTATTATAAAATTGTCCTTTTCCATTAGAAGAATTCAAATTACTATAAGATTTAATGGATCCCAAGTATCACATGGCCCATTGTGTCACAAAATTGCTGAATCACAGGATTCTTTTGGGGGGAGATTTTTATTTATTTAATTTTTTTAAAAATAGTATTTTATTTTTCCAAATACATACAAAGATAGTTTTCAACATTCACCTTTACAAAATCTTGGGTTGCAAATTCTCTCCCCCCATCCCTGATAGCAAGCATTCTAATATAGGTTAAACATGTATAATTCTTCTAAACACATTTCTATATTCATATGATGTGAAAAAAATCAGATCACAAGGGGAAAAATGAAAAATAAAATAAAAAACAAGCAAATAAACAACAGCAACAACAAAAAAGTATAAATACTAGACTTTGATCTACATTCCATTTCCATACATCTCTCTCTGGATGCCGATAGCATTTTCCATCACATCTACGGGAACTGGTTTGATTCACCTCATTGTTGAAGAGTCACATTCATCACAGTTGATCATCACATAATCTTGCTGTTGCTGTGTACAATGTTCTCTTGGTTCTGTTCACTTCATTTAGCATTAGTTCACGTAAATCTTTCCAGGCTTTGCTGAAATCAGCCTGTTCATCGTTTCTTATAAAACAATAATATCCATTAGATTCATATACTATAATTTATTCAATCATTCCCCAAATGATGGACATATACTCAATTTCCAGTTCCTTGCCACTACAAAAAGAAATTCTAGCTCTAGCTGCAAACATTTTTGCACATGTAAGTCCTTTTCTATTCATTTACTTTTGGGACTACCATGTCATGTTAGTGAAAATATGACTCCTAGTCCTACTAATAATGTGTGCGTGCCTATTTATTTGTATATATGTAAGTGTATACATGTATATTATATATATATGTATGTGTATTTATATAATCACTTTAAAGTTTGTAAGGAATTTTACAAATATTTCATTTTACTTCCACAAAACCCATGGAAAATAGTTGCTCTTATCATCTTCTCTATTTTATATATAAGTAAAATGAGACACAGAAAGTCTGTTAATTGCCAAGGGTCACAGAGATAGTAAATGTCTAAGGTTATAGTTAAATTCAGAATTTCCTGACTCCAAATCCAACAAATATTCTATGCATTTTGTGCCAACTATAATGATCTTATCTTATAACCCAAACTCTCAGATATTTTCTCATTCTTCTCTGCAGCCATGTCTCCTTTCTTTGTATTCACAGAATCCATTACTGAACCCTAAGAAAAGACTTTGCATTTCTTCTTATTTAATTCTGTGTAATTAGCTAGGTCCTATAATTCCAGCATCTTGAAATCTTTTTGATCCTGATTTTATAATCAAATGGACACTAACACTTTTAGGAGACTTATGATCATTATGGAGAAATTTGGACATTTTCATTAAAATGGATAGATTAAAAAAGCATTCACTGAGTCAAATTCCTTATTAAGTTTTGGATCTATCTTCACTATGAAAATATTCAGAACTCTTCATGATGATCACGAGACTACCAAGATATGTCTGAAAGAGATATTGCTAAAATCCTGGTACATCACAACACACATACACATACATGTATGTATGTAGATATATATGTATATATATATGCATGTGAGTATATGTATGTATAAATATATAAAATATATTTGTACATATATATATTTGTGTGTATATATAAATAGATCCGATATATACATATATCTCTGTGTAGGTATATGTGTGTGTACATATATACATACATACATACACACACATATATAAAATCTCTAATCTCTAATTACAGAGGTGACCCAGATCTTGCTGAATCCAAGTCCAATTCTCTATTTACTACATCATATACCTCTCATCCTTGTGCCAAATATTATCTTACAAAACGCCATTTTCAGAAGTTTAGGGCTGCCTTCTAGAGGTTCCCATAAGCCACATCCTAATCCTTGTGCTTTCTTCTCTAGGGTAACTCATATATTTCTGAATGAATCAGAAATCTTGGACTCACTTTGTCTCATGCTCTAATTTTCTGTTTGAAGGTTTTGCTACCATTTGAACCTCTTGGTAACTCAGTCACTTTGGGTGAAAAGCTAGATATAATACACATTTTACAAGATCATTCCTGAGGTTATTATTTGCCATTTAAAAAATTCTTTGATGAGTGCCCTGATAGAAGAGGAATGACTTATTCTGCACTGTTTGGTCTCCTCCTCCTATAAGCCTTGAATTTGCAATACGATTAGAACATATCATCTTTCTCTTTACCTGTCGATTGCTCCTTTATTGAATTGAATAGATTGAATACTGAAGTCAGCACTTCCTTAAAGGTTCCATAGGATTCAGTCCCTTTTCACTGACTCTTCCAATTTTGTTTGTTTAAAAAAGTGCTTTTCAACTATAGCTGGCCTGCAAAGCACAGAATAAAATTACCATGAAAAATCAGTACTGCCTGCATCAGATTGATGAAGTAACTGAATGATTACATCAAGCTCTAAGTAAGTACCCGGTGATATTCACTTTTCAGTTATCAAAAAAAATCGCATTTTCAAAAACTACCTTGCCAACTGAATTTGGAATCCTCTTTTTTAATTTTGGGGATGTGATAAATGTATAATTCATCTGCTCAAATAGAAGCAGTGACACCTTCATTTATTCACTTGGCAACTGAAAGGGAAAGTAACTGAGCCCTGAGCCCATTTCATTTGGTACCAAACAGCATCTTTCAGAGATGAAAGATTCTTTGATTCTTTGTAGTCTCTGAAGAGCTCGCCAGTGATCCTGTATCTCTTCAGGTGTCGAAAGCAGATGGTGCCTTCTGTGAAAGTGGATCTCCCGGTGTTCGTTTCAATTGACTTTACTCATTTATTTTGATTGGCTGTTGAGATTGTACCCCATCAATCTCTAAAGTGAGACTCATCCTAAAATGTTTTTCATGGTGTTTGAGGAGGATATTGGATGGTAATGGAAAGAGTATTGATTCTGCAGTACAAGACTCTGGGTTCAAATCTCACCTTTGATGCTTAGTAGCTGGCTGATGTTGGATCTTCCCTTTGTTTCCCTGGATCTCAGTTTCCTCCTCTATAAAGGGACAAGACTATACAGGTTTTGAGGTCCCTGGATTGGAGATCCTATGAACCTGTGATCATTTCTATAAAGTTACTCAGCCCCCATATAATTTGCCAATTGATGTTTGCTTCTGGAGGAGAGGGTTTAGGGAGGCAGGGAGAGTCTTGGATTTAAAATTCATAGGGGTCTTTTGTCCATTGTTAGATACCTCAGGGATCTCAGGAAAGCCATTGTCCCTCTCTAGGTCACACTTTTCTCATGCAGAAAGTGAAAGGGTCTGGCAAGACGCTATCTGGGTACTTTGTTACCAAGCATGTTATACTGCAAATCTTTCTACAAGTTAATAGTCTTGGGATATTGTCAAAACTGGCCATTGGAGTGTCTGGAGGCTTAGGAAAGAGAGACAGACAGAGACAGAGATAGGGAAGGAGAGAAAAAAAGAGAGAGAGAGAAAGAGAGAAAAAGAGAGGGGGAAGGGAGAAAGAGAGCGAGGAGGTGGAGAGAGAAACAGAGAGACAGAGAGAGAGACAGAGAGAGGGGGGGAGAGAGAAAGGGAGAGGGAGGGAAAGAGAGAGGGAGAGGGAGGGAAGGAGTGAGAGAGACAGAGAAGGAGGCAGAGAAAACAGACACAAACAGTCATAGACAGAGAGACAGAAACAGAGAGATAGAGACAGAGATGGAAACAGAGAGACAGAGAAAGAGACAAGAGACTGAGACAGCAGAGGCAGACAGACAAAGATGAGACAGAGACAGAGATGGAAACAAAGAGAGAGATACACACAGACAGAGAGACAGAGAAAGAGCATATGTAGAGAAGGGCTGGTAGCCTGAGGTCCTGTGCTCCTATCCGTGAGATGCACAAACATTACCCCTTAGTTGTGAGGTAGTTCTGTTACTAGAATCCTTGTAGAACTATGAATCTAGTTTAGTCTGTCCTTAGTTCCTGATATAGACTCAACCACTAACTGATGTCTTAGAGGGTTTTGCTTGGACATTGATGAAATGGGAATCTTTCAAAAGTGCTAAGTTTCTTGTGTAGTTAAAGTAGGAGGAAGGGATGGGAGTCAGAGGGAGGGAAGAATAGCGAGCCAAAGCTAAAATTCACTCTGGGTCCTCTTCTCCCTCTCTGAGGGATTTTTCCTCTGGAGCATGCTGGAAACATTTATCCTTTTCTCATCCATTCCCCTCCTTTTCTCAACCATCATTCAGGAACCACATCCTGCCAATTATTATAGTCTTCTTCCCTCCTTCCCTCCTTCCCTCCCTCCTTCCACCCTCTCTCTCTTCCCTCCTTCCCTCCCTCCTTCCACCCTCTCTCTCTTCCCTCCTTCCCTCCCTCCTTCCACCCTCTCTCTCTTCCCTCCCTCCTTTCTTTCTTTCCTTCCATCTTTCTTTCCTTCCTTCCTTCTTTCCTTCCTCCCTTCTTTCCTTCCTTCCTTCCTTCCTTCCTTCCTTCCTTCCTTCCTTCCTTCCTTCCTTCCTTCCTTCCTTCTCCCTCCCTCCCTCCCTCCCTCCCTCCCTCCCTCCCTCCCTCCTTTCTTTCTTTCTTTCTTTCTTTCTTTCTTTCTTTCTTTCTTTCTTTCTTTCTTTCTTTCTTTCTTTCTTTCTTTCTTTCTTTCTTTCTTTCTTTCTTTCTTTCTTTCTTTCTTTCTTTCTTTCTTTCTTTCTTTTTCTTTCTTTCTTTTTCCTTCTTTCCTTTTTTCTTCTTTCTTCCTTTCCTTCCTTCCTTTTATATCTTTCCTAGACATTCTGTAGTATACTTCCTCATCATTCCCTTACTTTTCATTTATTTTTACCCAAATGTTCTCTGCTATATCAGATCTCTGTCAGATTCATTATTTTTCATAGAAATTTTTCTGTTCATGATGTAAAATACTATTGCCCTTCTGATATTTTCTTTTGAATGAAAAAAAAATATTTATTTCAATATGCTAATTGTAAACCCCAATGGTCCAACATATTAAATCTCAGCAATACCCATATGTTCATATTTACTACTTTTTTGCCATTCACACTGTTTACAGAAGCACCCAGTGCTTAACACAGTGCCTGGTATGGTAGGCACTTAATAAATGTGAGCTGATTGAATATGGATATAGATACATCCTTGTCTGGTCCCACTGTTTTTTATAGAACACATACACACACACACACAATATATATTTCTTTTTTCTATCACATCAAATTCCCTTCATCTCTCCCATTTATTTTGTCATTTTCCCCATTTTTTCATCCCTTTGTCCAACCTGAAAAGCTACTTAATAAGTCAAGGGTAGGAAAGGAATAACAAAAAGTAGCACCAGCCCAACCTTCAATGTAAAGATGCTGAATGCATCATTTCCTATAAATGCTAATGAGGATGCCAAATTACTTTGAGGTTCTACCCCCAAAGGACCCCCTGGAATCTGCCAGGAGGTGAGAGCACTGCATGATAACAAGACTCTTTCAGTGAGCAAAAAGTAGGATGAAGGACCTACAATGCGCAGCTCCATTATGTGCAGAATAATGATGAGCTGGGCATATTGTATATTCACATAATTGGATAACTGTATTCTGCATGTACTCTGCATGTCATGGGGGTTATTATTAATGTAGAAAACATAAACACTCCTCTTTCTTATAGCCAACAAGTTGTGAAATCGGCAGGGAGAAAAAAGAAGGTAATGCTATCTGTTTTACCTATAGTTTTTATAAATATTTCTTTTCAGACTGACAAGCTGTTGGACCTGGGGTTAGCTTAATTAGCTCAATGTATCACAAGAAGAATTTAAGAAGGAAGGCAATTTAGGAAAAGAGAAAATGATTTTAATTGAATCATGTCTTTCTCTATATATATGTATGTATGTATATGTGTAAACATATATATGTATATATATACACATATATATATATGTTATACACACAGTCTAAATATAAAGCTAAAAGTACAAGCTTTATCTATCAGTTGCTGTAAGCACAGATTCTTACCATCACAATTTTAAAAGATTTGTCCACATGTAAAAATGCTGACAAAGAGTTTGGTTGATTCAGCATTTATTTAAAATGTGTAGCTTTCTGTGTCCTCATAATTGCTAACCACTTTCAAATTGAAACTATGTAGTAGCTTTTATAGCCATTTCCCCCAGAACTTTCCCTAGTATTCATCTTTTTTCACTTGTGAATTTACAAGGTCTCCTACTGCAATGACCTCTTCCTCATCTGCTTATAATCATGCTCTGGTCCCCTCACTACTAGAAATAACCTTCCCTTGACCCTTTTATCCTTATTCATAATTCTAATTTTCCTTCTCTTTTCTATAAAAGTTCTCTCCATCTAATAGGGTCATTCCTCATTATTTACTCTCTGTTAACCCAGAGCATGTAGCTACACTAGCAAAATCGAGTTAGCTAGTACCTCTGCCAATGTGGCCTACTTTTTCTGACCCAAGATTAAGCACTCCACTTTAATTACCCAATTAATTACTCCAAATCAATTTTTGTCAAACTATAATTTGCAACTAAACCACTTATCCAAGATTATTATCAACAAGGTTTATTTTAGAGGACTTGGATTCAAACTAGCTATGTGATTATGAACAAGGCACATAAAATTCTAGAGCCTTACTTCTCTCCTCTGTAAAATGGAAATAATAATGATAACTACCTAATAGGCTTGTGAAGTTCAAAGAATATGATGTAGGTAAAGTACTTTGCAAACTTTAGAACACTAAGTGCATGTTGTTTTCCTTCTTTCTCTTCATCATCATCATTAAGATTTCAGAGGGAAATTAGCAGAAGCAGGCCATTTAAAGGAAAACTCACTTAGTCTAACCTAGAATATGTTTTAGGAAGATGATTTGAAGAAGCTCATAAAAATCAATAGCAAAACTAATCAAATATTAGAATATTCAGATAGAGAATTAGCAAATCACTTTGTGTTTTGATTACCAGTGTCTCAGAGTAAGCTAATGAATGCTTCACCTTCAAATGAGCTGTGATTTTTATCAGTCATTAATTCATCTTCGAGAACAAGTCACAGCTTCTCTTAAAAACTTTCATGATTTGTGGACTCAAATGGCCACTGCTGATGACCAGACTCCTGGAGACCCATCAATTTAGGCCAGACTAGCTCCATTCATGTTTCAGTCTAACCTCCTACATTTTTTCTTCCCTACCTAGTTCTGGAGCTATAATTAAGTCAAATCTGCCTTCTCTCCTAGAAAGAGTGTGTGTAACTCCACTTTTCAGCACAATTATTATCCAAAGAGCAATAGCCATTCTTAGCTATTGTCGCTTACTCCATTAAGAAGCAAGCTTCTTTTGTATTTGCATCTTCAGTACTTAGCGCAAGGCTGAGTACATAGAAAGCACTCCTCAAATAGGACTCTCCTCCAGTCTCCTTCTTATGCCTTTACAGTGGCCATCTCCTATTCCTGGAATGCATAGCCCTTTCCCTTACCTCTGTCTTTTAGAATTCTCTTTAAAATGCTTATCAACATTATACTCTTCAACAACAATACAACATGATCAATTCTGATGGATGTGGCTGTCTTCAACAATGATAGGATCCAAATCAATTCCAATTAATCAGTAATGAACAGAATCAGCTACACCCAGAGAAAGAACACTGGGAAACGAGTATGGACCACAACATAGCATTTCTACTCTTTCTGTTATTATTTGCTTGCATTTTTGTTTTTTCTTCTCAAATTTTTTTTAACCTTTCTAAATCCAATCTTTCTTGTGCAACAAGATGACTGTACAAATATGTATACATATATTGGATTTAACATATACTTTAACATATTTAACATGTATTGGAATACCTGTCATCTAGGGGACAGGGTAGAGGGAAGGAGTTGAAACAGAAGTTTTTGCAAGGGTCAATGTTGAAAAATTACCCATGCATATGTTTTGTCAATAAAAAAGCTATAATAAAATTTTTCAAAATAAAGATGCAGATCAAGTAGCATTATCTTCTACATGAAGCCTTTCCTGTCCTTCCAAATCTAGCTCCTTCTCTTCCAAACTACTTTGTGTGAAACTACATATACTTGTGCTTATTTCCTCTATATTTATGTTATATGTTTAAAAAATGCATTTACTATTTCTCTGATCAAAACCTAAACTTTTTGTGAGTATTGATTGTTTCATTCTTAGGTGTCTACCACAATATCTAGCATATATTACTTCATAAATACTTGTTGATTGACTATAACTGCTTTTTTATTCACTTATTCATCATCCAAACATACATTCATTTATCCATTTAACTCCAGTCTCTGAACTTGATTAGGTTCATTTAAAAATACTTATTTTAAGCAATCATTTTACAAAATGAATTCCAAATTCTCTCCCTTCTTCCTGTCCTTTACCTATCGAGAAGGCAAGCAATATGATATTAATTACATATATGATATGCAAAGCATATTTCCACTTTAGTCACATTGCAAAAACAGCAAGAAAATTAAAGTGAAAAAACATACTTTATCTGCACTCAGAATCTCAATGCAGATGGATAGCATTTTATGTTGGATTATTATGTTCATCAGAGTAGCTAAATCTTTCACAGTTATTCATCATTATAATATTGCTATCACTATGCATGATGTTCTTCTACTTCTTATCTCATTTTGCTTCAGTTAATGAAAGTCTTCCCAAGTTTTTTTTTTTTTTCATGAAACCATCCTGCTCATCATTTCTTATAGCACAGTAGTGTTCCGCCACAATCTTATACCATATATTGTTCAGCCATTCCCCAATTGATAAAAATACTCTTGATTTCTAATTTTTTGCCCATAGAAAAAGAGCTGTTATCATTTTTTGTATATATATATGGGACTAGGTCAATTTTTGAATAATCAACACATAAGACATAGCAATCGAATAATAAATCATTGCTGGGGCCAGCAATATTCATGAAGTTTCTATATCTTGGAAGACTCTGATAGATCTCTTTTTCCTGGAATAGCCTTCAAGAAACCAGAGATAACTCCACAGAATTTATTAGTGAGGCATCTGCTGGGGGGATTTTAAGAGATGAAGATAATGAATGTTGAATTTTATATTGTCCCTTCAGGTTCCAAGTTCTTTCAGGATTATAAATTCCTAAACACTTTAAATTTCATCATCTTCTTGATTACTGCTCACTTTTCTCATTGTAGGCTCTTTGCAAAATACAACAGTGCTGACTAGGAACCCAAAGTTTCTCTGTTTCAGTTGTTTCTGTTTAAAATTCTCCAATCTCTTTGTTTTCAAACTCAGCCAGAGACTGTGCTATGATAGTTGATACTATTAACAACGAGACTCAATTAACACTTATACTTGGAGCTACAATTCCACTTAACTCACACCTAACTTCAACTTTCTATTTTCTTGTTAAATAGTATAATAAAACTGTAAATTGATTCTCTTTGGAGAGAAAAAGAAAACAACTTCTCCTAGATCAAAAGAAAATGCACATGAACTCCAATATTTTATTTAACGTTGGAGAGGGTGAGGACAGAGAAAGTCATTCAACAGATGTAGGTGACTCATAGTAGTCCAGATTCTCAATTTTGAAATTGATAAATGTATTTCACAGAGATTTCATCTCAGTGACCTCCTTTTTAAACTTGTGGATGAACAGGAATCCTCTCTATAATTTACCTGGCATGCCATTAATTAGTACTCAACTCTGTGGGTAGCATTGTAAGAAGCCTTTATTATCCCTATGTGACCTTGAAAAAGTCACAAATTCTTTGCAAGATGATGTAGGAGATGTCTACAATTCCTTTTGACTTAATTCTACAAGCTGTTATTTAGGGCACTGAGAAATAGATTGGGTGGAGAAGATATATAAGAGAAGCAAAAATTAAGTTCCTGACCTCAAAAAGTTTCCACTTTGTCTAGAGAGAAAAAAAATTACATGAAATCATTATAAAATAAAGTGAGCACTTGGATGAAGCTGTACTAACTCAATGATGTAAAATTTCAATAATGGCAAAGCTCCACATAGGACAAAATACTTTATGAGGTTTCATAGAAAAGATAGGACTTAATCTTATCCTAGTAGAATGGGAAGAATTATAGAAAAGAAGCAGAGGAGAAAACATGGCCAAAAAATAATCAAAGCAGAAGAGTTAACTATGTGTTGGGACAACTACTCAAAATCCCTGTGACTTCCTAATCCTAACACTTTTCTCAATTTCCCCACTTTTTTACATCATAGAACTTTATGGAAATCTTGGAGAGGTTTTGGAACTTTTAAAATCACATTTTTAAAGGCCTACAATAAAAAATATACAAGCTTGCAAAGGAAAACATTATCTTATATGCCTATCAAAAATTTTTTTTAAATACACAGATCTTTGTTTTAAAAATGGCTAGACCCAGATAAAAACTTTCTTCTCCATCTACTGTTCCCCTTATACATTGCTGTAAACTTTATTGCAATATAAGCTTTTTAGAAAGAGATTTTGGATTTAGTATCCCTAGCACCTCGGACAGCAACTGGAATGGAATAGGCAATTAATAAATGCTCCACTGAGTGGAGCAGTAGATACTGCACTGCAGCTTGGAATTAGGAAGTCCACTCTCCGGGAATTCAAAACTGGACTCAGACACTTACTAGCTAAGTAATGCTGGGTAAGACACAACCATATTTACTCAGTTTCCCCATCTGTAAAATGAGCTAGAGATGGAAATGGCACACAACTTGGATGTCTGCCAGGAAAACCCCAAATTGGATCATAAAAAGTCATACACAACTGGAAAAGGACTGAAAAATTAATAAATGCATATTGATTTTTTAGGGATCACGGATACTCTACATCAAATCCTTTGGCATAGAAGAGAGATCAGCCTCAGAGTCAGAAAAACCTAACTCTGACCTGAGACCTGGGACAAATCTCAACTTCTAAGTAGCTCAGGCAATTCTACAAGACTAACAGATGTGCTATTTGTTGTTATTAAGTTATTTCAGTTGTGTCTAAGTCTTTGTGACCTCATTTAGGATTTTCTTGGCAGAGATACTGAAGTGGTTTGCCTTTCCTTCCCGAGTTCATTTTAAAGAGAAGGAAACTGAGGCACATGACATTAAGTCACTTGTTCAGGATCACAGAGCCAGTAAGTACTGAAACTTAAATGCAGGAAGATGAGACTTCGTGACTTTAGGTTCAGTACTCTATCCACTGTACTAGCTCTCTGTTCCTATTATATGTGCTATGCTTCATGATGGAAGGATTTTCTTCATGGGAAAGACATCCTCACTAATGTGAACAAAAAAAAACTTTTAATACATAATAAATAAGGAACCAAGGGGAAGAATTAGGGAAAAATCCATCAAAATAAACTGTGATATACATAATAACAATAATAACAGCATTTATAGAGCACCTAATATATGACAGACATTGTGTTAAATGCTTTATAAGTATCTTCCTTGATTCTCACAATAACACTGGAAGGTAGGTGCTGTTATTATCTCCATTTTAGAGTTGAGGAAACTAAGGCAAATAAATATTAAGTGCCCAAGTTCATGTGGCTAGAAAATGCCTAAGGTAGTATTTGAACTCAGATATTCCTGGCTCTAGGTACAGTACTCTAGTCACTGCCCCATCCAACTGGTCTCTAGAGAAAGAAGGGCTCCCAGGTGAGAGGGAGGATTAGTTGGTGGGCAGACCATACACTTCCATGGTGTCCTAATGATATCAGCAAAGAATGCAATGGGCCAAATCACTGGTAGCATTCCCATGGGACTATCTGGACAAGGTTCCCTTGGGATAAGCAGACATCAATGAGTTGCTTTTTATGTCATTGTAGTATACATCTAACTAAGTCATTTGAGCATTTGAATTTTTGGAAGTTTGATATAATTAATATATTATTTGAAGCATCCTCTATTCAGACATGGGCCTTCAGAACAATTATTCAGTATTATATTCTGAACACCCGCATCCATTAGTCCCCACTGATGTTTTTATTTTTTTTCTCTAGTCTTCTAGAGAACACAATCAATTCAAAGTAAAGACATTTCATTAAATAAATAAACAAAGCTGATAGGGACAAAGATTGGACTTATTACTTCATTGACTAGGAAATGCAGGGAAATCCATTTTATGAATGCAGGTCAACAGTTTTGCTGCTATAATTTAAAGAAATACCTAGACTATTGAAAGATTGAATAAGTTGACCAGGATAAATGAGTGAGTGTGGGATGCATCAGGATTCTGCAAGGAGGGAAATTGGGGAAAAGACATGTGGTCATGGTACACATATGGAAACTTATGCCTCAAATACTTCAGAATGATTATACTGGTTTCAATGGGCCTGTCTGCTGACCAGAATGACATTTTTCTCAATGTATAATCTAAACCCTGCTGGTCCTGTGTAATTACTGATGGCTGCTGGGAATAATAATCTCTTATCATTGTTACTTCCTATTACCAGTTTCCAAGGATCATCTACCAGCCATCTCAGCTCTTGTGAATTAGGGCAAAGCTCCTTAAACTGTGGTTCTTGACTCCATAAACAGTTACAATAATATGAGGGTTGCAAAAGTATAACTTATTACCCATAAATATTTGATACATATACCTATTTTATATACCTGTGTACACAGGGTCACATATAAATTTATTTTGTGAAAAGGGGTCATAAGTAGAAAAAGTTTAAGAAGCTCTAGATTAGGGTATGGTAATTAGAATTTCTCCCTAGTAATGAACTCTACGCTTATAAAACAAAGAAAGGAAGCTAAGCACATATAACTTATTCAGGCTAAAATGAAATATTTTCTTTTATATATTTATATTTTAGCAAAAATCATAGACATTTGCTATAAATAACTACCTAATTTAGGTATTCTGGAGAAGATCTAGAGATTCTCTCTGGCTTAGCATGCAAATAAATTTGAGTCAGAACAAAAAAAAAAACAAAAACTTAAGCAACCAAGCTAAGGTTCCCCACTCACAGAACTAGAATTCCTGCCTTTATCATTCACATCTTTCAATGGCAAATTCTAATTTACAATTCTCTGGCCAGTAAAACAAATCTTGCTTTCTATCAACACTAAAAATATGTCTAAATTATCCTTGAAAAAATAGACCACTGGAAACAAAGGAGATTTGGATAACTTTAGTGGTAGCTTTCTTCAGATAAATCTCAGAAACACAAACCAGAAAAGACTTTGTTTTTTAAATCCTTATTTGTATAATGTAAGCTCCTACCCAAGAAAAGTGGATAGTTTTCCTGAAAGATAGTCCTGTGATCTCACTCTGGTGCTGCAAAAATTGGAAATCAGAGGACGTGATATGTGTACATATCCACATATCTGCAACTGTTGGGAGTTCCTGGCCACTTAAAAGTCTAAATCCCACCTCTCTCAACCTGTATGTCTCTAAGTCCTCTGTTTCTAACAAACTTATATACATCCTTAAGCAGTTAAGCTGCATAATGTTCAGCATTCTTTCAGCTAAATGGATATCATGTCTCCTTCCACAAATAGTTCACTAAGCTGTCCCTCAGGAAAACCATCCATCTCACTCTCATAGAAATT
Organism: Sminthopsis crassicaudata; assembly: GCF_048593235.1. NCBI lineage: Eukaryota > Metazoa > Chordata > Mammalia > Dasyuromorphia > Dasyuridae > Sminthopsis > Sminthopsis crassicaudata. The sequence continues at coordinate 33,712,117 of NC_133619.1, forward strand.
GATGCTATTCATGTAAACATAGAAATCCTTCCTCCCTTGCAACATGGGCACACACACACACACATACACACACATACTTTTCAGACCAAGACAAATATCTTCATAATTAAGGTGATTTATTGGCTAGGTCCATAAGTGGATAAGAAACCCTCCCCTACATAATGTCAATGGATCTGTGATCTCATAGATCTAGGCATTTCCTCTAACAGTTAAATTTGCTACCCATCCATGACTTCTCATTTTCTGTGACTCATTTGTGTCTCATAAAACAGTGCATGATATGACAAATATATTCTGTTGGGTTCACTTCCTTCATTCCTGTCTACCTACTCAACTGATAACATTTCCTTCCCTTCAGTCCCACTCTACTTGCCAGCTGGTATCTTTACTTTCCTTCTCTCATTTTTATTTATGTTATTTATGAAGTGGAAAACATGGAAAACAGATCCATGTGTTCACAGAGACACACATTTACATATATTCACTCACTCATTCACTCATCCAGACTCATATTTTCCTTAAGAAAAGATACCCTAATGAAAACATACTTTAGGAAGTTTTCATATGCTCCTTCACATTCTCTTTATTAAAATAAAACTGAAAGCCTTCCAAGTACAAAAAATGAGAAATCCTGGAATGTAGGAATGTGGACAAGAAATGACTTCTGCCCTGGCCCACATTTAAGGGAGAGGATTAGGATGTGAAATCACCTCCAAGGAGGGCATGAGTGTCAAAAGATGCTCACAGAAGATGACGTGGGCCCATCTTTGAGAAAAACAGGACACCTGACACAGGCGCTAATGGAGGCCCCCAAGGGAAAGTGGCCAGAAGTCAAACACAGAGCAAAACACATACTAGAAAATTTCCTGAAAATAGGACTTTACCTTTGAGACTTCCATCCATTGTTGCTGGTTCTGTCCTCTGGAGCTAAATATAATAAACTAGAGCTCCTTCTTCCATGTTTCAGACCTTCAAGTACCTCTCATGCTTCTCTTGAGGCTTCTCTTCTTGAGATTTAATGCTCCCAATTTCTTCACCTGATTCTCCTATGAAATGAACTTGAAGTTCTTCACCACTTCAGTAGAAATTTCTCTGGATACTCTCCAGCTTTCAAAATCCTTTCAAAAATGTGTTGCCCATAAAGAAAGACAATGAGGGAGCTAAAATGTATTTTGGACAAATCATATTTGAACAGATTGAAGGAATGACACTTGACACAGACCTTGAAAGAATGGTGGATTTGTATCCTTACGAAGGAGATATTGTATATAGGTTAGATGATATGGCCCCTGAGGTCCCTCCCAAGTCTAATATTCTGTGATTCTGTTCCTATTCTTTTTGGGAAGGGGGTGGAAAGAATATCATTCCCCATAAAATCAAATCTTGGGCCTCCAAAGTGTAATATTTTAAAATAAAAGTCCTTTTTGGGTTTAGTTCTCCTCTCTCTCTCTCTCTCTCTCTCTCTCTCTCTCTCTCTCTCTCTCCCCTCTTTCTCTCTCTCTTTCTCTCTCTCTGTTTTTCTATCTGTCTTTCTGTCTCTGTCCCTATCTTTTTCTGTCTTTCCATCTCTCTCTGCCTCTCTCTTTTATTCAAATTTAATAGTGTTCAGATTAAGCTAAATATTAAGTGCTCAGGTTAATTCTAAATTTTAAAATTTCTAATCAGTCCACATCTACTGTTTTTTCCCCTGAAGTAAGATTTTCTTTCCTACCCTTACAACTGTTGCCCACATGCTCTGAGAAGCCCCTCTAGATTTTAGGGAAAGGCTGTGGAAGTTCCCTTCAAAATTCAGTGATGAACAGTTTTAGCCCAGAATTCAATGTTTACACTAAGTTACCATATCAGGGAAGTTTTTTTGACTGAATCTAGAGCTAGAAGAGACCTCTTTCTCCTCTCCTCTCCTCTTGTCTGCAAGAACTGAGGCCTAGGGAGGTAAACATATTGTCCCAAGGTCATACAGCGATGGTTCTAAGGTCAAACAAGAATGAAGGAATATCCTGTTTTTTGGACTCCAGAGCTAATGGGGGAGTACTATGTTTACCTTGCTGTTGTTCAGTCATTTGAGTCATGTCCAACTCTCTGAGCCATCTGGATCTTCTTGACAAAGACACTACAGGTATTTGCTATTTCTTTCTCTAGCTCATTTTAAGATGAGGAACTGAGGTAAACAGGGTTAAGGGACTTTTCCAGGTCACACATTTAGTAATGCCTTATATTGTTGGGGTTGTTCCTGATGACTTTTACCCTCTGCTCCAGCTCTTCAATATCTCTGTTCATCTCTGGATGGATGGCTAATCTACATTCCCAGGGAACAACGAAAGAGGAGGTCCTTTATATTTTCTCAAAAATGCCATTCCCTTTTGCAACAAGCAAAAAAGGAAAATCCTGAAGACACATGAAGCTGTCTTCTTCCTCTGATGGGGCCCATTCCTGTTTTATTCAGATCTGGATCCTTGCAATAATGGATCTAGGGGGATGAGAAACAGCCTGGCACAGTGGGAAGAACCACTCAATCTAAAGGAAGAGGAACAGGGTTGATAACCTGATGTGGCAAAATCACTTAATTTTTTTATCATTTTTAAAATTTTATTTTTAAATTTAAATTCTGCACTTCCAAGTAATCTTTCCCTTCTTCTACTCCAGGAACATCTGGGAGAACTTCAGGTTATTTTAAATGTGATCATATTGGCTCACATTAAGGAGTGAGAACAAGCAGGGCAGGGATTGAGTTTTTTCTCTTTACTCTTCATTAGCTAAGTCACTTAATTGAAATCAAACTAGATCAGTGGTGTCAAACTCAAATAGAAATGGATCCCTGCAGCCACATATTGACTTAGAAAACCACAAATTAACCTAAATTGTATTGCATTTTTATTTATTTCCCAATTATATTTTCATCTATTTCCAGTAGTACTGGGGAGTTTTGCAGCTGCTTACCACCTATAGTCACAAGTTTAACCCCTATGAACTATATAATCTCTCAGGAAAGGCCTTAACTAGCAATTTTGACTTCCAAGGTAAACAAAAGGAAATACATCCCTAAATTATCTTTAATTATATGTTATAATTTTCTATTACAAGTTATTATTATGTATTATCTATAATTCTCTATTATAATATCTATTATATATTAATATTATTATATTTATTATTATACATAACAATTATCTTAAATTATCTATTTAGCTGGAAGTGAGAAGGATGTGTTTTTATTTTTTTAACTTATTTTGGAGAGGCAATCGGGATTAACTGATCTGTCCATGGTCACAGAGCGAGTTACTGCCATCTGGCTAGCCTCATGCAGGAAGGATATCTAAAAGAGACAGGAGGACCTAGGCCTCTAGGAGTAGAGCCACAATTTGAGAAGTCTATTTTTAAGACCCTTCTATAGAAAGCTTTCCTTAACCTTTCTTAATTCCAGTCTTTTCTTCTTTTAGTTTTCTCTTATTTATCCTGTCTATAGATTGCTTTGTATATTTTTTGTTTTTGTTTTGTATATATTGTTTTGTTTGCATAGTCTCCATCTTTAGACTATAAGCTTGCTGAGGGCAGGGATCTTTTGCCTCTTTTAATATCCCCAACATTTACTATAGAGCCTGGCACATAGTAAGTTTTTAATGAGTGTTCATTGAATTGAATTGGAGTGGTGGCAAGAGGGAATATTAACTTAGATCCCAGACGGCTGAGGCAAACAGAGAAGAATTATACCAAATCATAACTATTATTTTAATTAATTATCTTTGTTAAGCAGGCAACTTAGTAGAGTATCCTCTCAGCATCTTCTAAATATTACTGTGCTGAGGTGAGACCCAAGATGCATCTGCTATAAGCAATAACATTCTTTGAGGATGTGAGGAACGAGATGATGGCAATGATAATGGTCATCCTCCTCCTCCTCATCTTCATCCTTCTCATCAGTTACAATGGTATAATACCAAAGGAAAATCCTGAATGTGAAATTCTAGATCATTTAGTAACTCCCTACACGCCCCAAGCCCCCCAGAAAGTTCTCCCGAAGCACCCTTCACAATAACCTGCCATATCCAGAAGCCTATGAGACCACAGGATGGTCTCAGTACATGTAAAATGAGTCAGGGCTGTCTTCAAACACAATGCAATTTCTGTTTTCTCTGGTCTCGCCTCTTCTGCAGTGGGGCTGAGGACAAATCCTCTCTTTGTCTCTCTTCCACCAGCTCACATTAAGACAATTACCGCACAGCTGGGCCTAGCTGCCTAGCACACATGGGCCTTTCGTTTCCAAAGCTCTTTGTCAGGCAAAAGTAAAAAGAATCAACAGAGAAATTAATTATAATTTAAAGGGAGCAATTTGTGTTGTATGCAAACCTTGAATGAGTCAGATGGTAATGGTTAATTATTTATTATTGTTAGGTTTGTTTTGAACTCTGGAAAACATATTCAGCTCACATATTTCCTATGCTTCCAGGCTTAATTCTCTTAGTTCTATCCCCTTTAGACTCTGTACATTGGTATATGTATAAAGGCAGGATCACTGCAGAAATCCTCTGACCAAGAGGGCTTTGGAGATATTGATCAATCGTCATCATTTGACCATGTGATGAAATTAACACATGGTCTATGGGATTATAGATCTAAAGTTGGATCTGAGAAATCATCTAATTCGTTCATTGGGTAGTGAGAATAAGTGATGTGCCCAGGGTCCACCACAAGTCCAATATTCCATCTGCTACACCACCCCGCTGGTCTTTAGACTCCAGATGTTTGTATCAATATGTCTATGCGTATGAAATCATGGCAGAAATGCTGTAGTCTTTCTTTATATTGTTCAACCATAATTCTTTCAGGATGTGATCCAACTGAAACCTATTGACTTTTCTTATAATAATATTTTGCAATGCACAAAAACAAGCAAACAGACAACAATAACAACCAAAAGGTGAAAATTCTTTGTTTTGATCCACATTCAGTCTCTATAGTTCTCTCTGGATGTGGATGGCTCTTTTAATCCCAAGTCTTTTGAAACTGCATTCAATCATCACATTGTTGAGAAAAGCCACGTCTGTCAGAACTGATCATCGCATAATCTTGTTATTATCGTATATAATGTTCTCTTGTTTCTGCTCACTTCACTTAGCATCAGTTCATGTATGTCAGTCCAGGCTTTACTGAAATCAGCCTGCTTATTTCTTACAGAACCATAATATTCCATTATATTCATATATCATAACTTAGCCATTCCCCAGCTGGTGGACATCCACTCAATTTAAAGTTCCTTGCCACTACAAAAAGGGCTGCAACAAACATTTTTGTATATGTGAGTTCTTTTCTTCTTTAATAAAGATTTCTTTGGGGTACAGAGACACTACTAGATCAAAAAGTATGGACAGTTTATAGCACTTTGGGCATAGTTCCAGATTGCTCTCCAGAATGGTTGGTCCAAATCATAACTCCATCAACAATGATTTAGTGTCTCAATTTTCCCAAGTCCCCTTCAGCATTAATCATTATTTTGTGTCTGTCACCTTAGCCAATCTGAGAGGTGTGAAATGGTACCTCATTTCTTTAATCAATAGTGATTTAGATCTTTTTTCATATGAGTAAAAATGGTTTTAATTTCTTTGTCTGAAAATTGTCTTCATATCCTTTGACCATTTAACAGTTGGAGAATGGCTTGTATTCAATAAGGAGTAATTATCAAAGAAAAATGTAAAGATATTCTTAGTTCAAACAATCAGTTTCATATGTTCACAATGGTATGAGTGAATGAATGAATCAATAAAAAAGTATTTATTGAATGTTTACTCTGTATTGAAAGTACTTTCCTATGGGGAAAGAGGGAAGAGAGAGACAGAGAGAGGGAGGGAGGGAGGAGAAAGAGAGGAAAAGAGAAAGAGACACAGACACCAAAACAGAAAGGCAGAGACAGACAGAAAACAGAGAGAGAGAGAGAGAGAGAGAGAGAGAGCACTGTTCATAGAGCTTACATTCTAATAGATAAAGAAAGCACATGGGGAGTTTTGATTAATGAAGATTATTTATTATTATTTATTATGCTACCCAGTTGGAGAGCAGTTTGTTTAAGCAAAGTGCTGAGGATGTAGGTGGATTCTAAGCTCAACTTGAATCAAAAGTAGGATGGATGGCAGTCCAAGAAATAGCCTAATGTGATCGGAACCACATTTTAGGAAGGACTTTGATAATCTAGGGAAATAAGCAGAGTAGTCAAGCAAGTTGCTGAAAAGCCAAGTGTTCATACTTTGCAAGCATCACTTGAAAAAACTGGGCATGTTTAGTCTAAAAAGGAATAATCTTAGAAAGACAGAATAGCTAATCTGAAGTAGGTGACTATCATCCAATAAAGGGAGAAGATTAGTTCTGTTTAAATGGGGTGGAACCTGGGACAATGAAAGTTACAGAGACAAAATAGGATTGGTCTTAGAGGGAAAATGTGTTCACTTAGAGCTATCCAAAATTCAAAGAGGGTATGAGTTCTCTCTCTTTGGATATCTTCAGCTAAAGAGCTGGAAGAGATTTGCCAAGTGTCTTAAAGAAACAATTCTTTTTATGTATGAGTTGACCTAAATGGACACTCATGTGCTTTGAAAAAATTTTGTAATCTTGTGCCATTGAACAATCCACTTAAACTTTCTGAGCCTCAGTTCCTTCATATAAACTTAGGTTTGCCATTGTCATAGAGGATACCCAGCAAAGGTCTAAATGAATGGAGGTTCCCTCTAGTTCAGAGATTCCTAACCTTTTTTAGGTCATAGACATAGTTGGCAGTCTTGTGAAACTTATGAATCCATTCTCAGAAAAATACTATATATATATATATATATATATATATATATATATATATATATATATATATATATATATATATTTAGGCAATTGGGGGTAAGTGACTTCCCAGGGTCACACAGTTAGGAAGTATTAAGTATCTGAGGCCGAATTTGAACTCAGATCCCCCTTACTTCAGGGCCAGCACTTTATCCACTGTACTATCTAGCTGCTCTGAGAATAATACTAATTTTAAATTCATTAAACAAAATATTTATGATTTCAAAGGAAACCAATTGTATTGATAGATATTTATCAAAAGTGACTAAGAAATTTTGCTTTAGACTTTCAAGTATTCCAGGGACTCCTATTTGTGGATGACATTCTTGTGATTTCCTTGAAAAATACAAAACCTTTTGTATAATTTCGATTATCACTCATTAGTTTTTACCCTAATTGTAAATACTAGAAAATCCAGATGGCGAACAATGACACAGTCAATACTTTAATATATAGTTAGATGGATAGCCCACACAGGTGATCTATTAGTATATTTGCCTTGGATAAGCATTGAAGCTAACCAATGAAGTAACTCCAAAATTGAGAAGAAATAAGAGAATGAACAGGATGACTTCTGGTGAATTGGGCAGTGCTTTTAAGGCTGCCATGCTTCTCTAAAACACAAGCCTACTTTTTAACACCAACATTTTTCACATTAACTGTAAGACTACAAAATATGGACTATTACAATCTCCGAAAACTTAAAATTGTGGGGTCACCTGGAAAATAGATTCCACAGTGGGCTTCAGTTTGTTGAATGAAGCATGTTATCTACAAAAGTTTCTACATCAAAAGTGGCATAGAATTTCTAAGGAAAACTATGTGCTGAAAAAAAACAAGTAATAGTTAAATAACAAGAATAATGAATATCATTTAAATACCCCCTTATGCCCCATTGTGCCCAGAGAAAGTTATCTTATGGATGGCTCCCAATATGTTGGGTGGTCCACCAGCGAAGGACTTCTGAAAATACATAGATGAGCATCTCACAGGAAAAGGGGAAATGAGTAGGTCATAATCTGTACCCCTGAAGAGAGCATCCACATCATGAAAATCACATATTCATCAAAGTACTGCCATATGCCTTACATGGAATGAGAGTATATATGCAAAACTAGTCTTTATAACTATAAAAATGGGAATCCTTACTAGAACAAAAATATAAGGAATCTGGGAAAGTTAGAAAATGAGTTAAGGGGATTTGCAGGCATACTGAGTTCTTTGTATGAACATTACCTTCATATTGATTATGCAAACTTGACCTGATCTCATTTGGCCTGAATATCCACTTTTGGTTGCAGAGCTTCTTCCAACATGGCAGCCTTAACCTTAAGGTAAAACAATCCACTTTATTTCTTCTCCTTGGTGACTTACTCAGTGAAGGTAAGAAAACAGCTATAATTGGTCAATGACATGACTATTGGCTGTATCTTCTCAATTTATCTTGTGTTACATGAGAGGAAAGGGGAGCAAATGCACTTTGAACTCTAAGGAGAAGTGGGCCACTTTTTTTCTAATTATATGAATAGTGTCAAAATATAACACTGCTGTGAAATTTAAATATGGAATGCTTCCAGTCTCCTTATTTATCTTCGAAAAGCTTTCTACAATTTAGCCTAGTGCAAAATGATCAATTCAGGGTCAGAAACAGAGAATATTTAAATCATTTTCATAAATTTGTTTCCATGGCAGTGATAACCATGATGAAAATGATGAAGATGATGGTGAAGATAGATATATACTGTTATAAAGGGGGAAGAACTTTGGAGTGGAATAAAAATGTGGGTTCAAGTTCTGACTTGAACATTTACTAATTATCTGACCTTAAGCCAGTCATTATGACTCAACCTCATTTTCCTGATCTGAAAACAAGATGTTAATGACGTTTTCATGACCTACATCTCTAGATGACCCTGAGGAAGAAAATTGGTACATCCCAGGGAAATAGAGAAATGAGAGCTTTTGTTATTGTAGTAAGATACTTGGAAACACTCAATAATCACCCTCATCATTTTCATCTTCATCTTCATCATTTTCATCATTGTTATCACTGCCATTATCCTCATTATCATTACTGTTGCCATTATAATTATCATCTCTTTTCAAAGAACTTTATATACCTTATATTATTGGTAAAATGTTCTTTCTTTCTAGGGATACATATGCCAAAAGGACAATCTTCATATTTAAAGAAAATCATATAGGTCAAAATAGAAATGTTATTAATAGTTAATTTTAGTTTTCATTTTCTCTCAATAGTTTCCTCAGGTTTTTTTTAAAGACCGATAAAATCCAGATGGCCAAAAAAGAGACAGAGTTGCAATAAATTTTATTTAATATTTTAATCAACAAACATGTTCTATATTTGATAATTAATATGGTAAAAATACAGAACTATCACTAACACAGGTGTTATGACTCACTGTAATTCCTATAATTAATTTGGGCATTATACCAATTGGTTCATACCTAATTTGATTTTTCATGACACCTTCAGTGTGATTCACAGGTGAGTTATAATCATTAAATGCTGAAGCACATATTCCAAGATGGCACCTTCAAGGCCTGAAAGAACATTCACACACTTTCCAATTGAGCTAGAAAAGATTACATGCATATTATGCATGTAAATTAAATCTGAAAAGTTATTTGAGGGTGTTTGGGGAGTGACATCTGAAAGATGTATTCACAAGACAGCACTTTCTATAAAGACCTTCTTAACTGATATTTTGCAAAATCTATAAGTCCCATTTTTTCACTAATTAAAAAGATGAGACATTTATATCATCCATCTGGTAACTAGTCAATTTCTATTTTTTTTCCATTTTTATTTTTGAGGAGCAAGAATATGACAGCCCTGGTAAAGGGCCAGATTAAGAGTTAAGGAGAATAGATTCAAGACTCCCTCTCTTGCATAAACTGACTCTGTGCCAATGGATGAGTAATGAAGTCTTTCAGTGTCCCTTGACAATTTATTTGAAATTTGAAATTAGAGATGTTGCTATATCAATAGAGAAAGTTCCCCACCCTCATGAAATCAAAAACCTGGAAATTCCAAATAAATATGTGTACACATATGTACACACATATATGTATATATAGACGTATGTAGTTATATATGTATATAATGTTGAACTATCATTTCATTTATTTATATATTCAGATATGAGTGAGAAAGAATTTTTTCTGAAAGAAAATAGAATTGTTGTCTCAAGACAAGTCATTTTCAATAATTCCCTCTATTTTACAATAGCTTTTTATTATCTCCTGTACTTCCTCTGTATGTATTTTCTTTAATAATGTCATAAAATGTTCTAAGATATCACAATGGATAATTTTTTTACCTAGGTCCTCTTGGTAATCTATTCTATATGCTAACAACTCCCTTCTCCTTCTCCCCGATTCTACAACATGTAAATTAGCTCTTGAAAAATTTAAGACATTGTTTGTAAACTCAGGGAGGCTGCTCTGTTGAATGAAAATGGTCATGGACAGAGTGAGAGATGGAGATAGAGAAATAGCAGAGCAAAGGCAGGGATAAAGAGTCAGAGAGAGATAAAGACAGGGTAATGGACATAGAAACAAAAAGACGGAAAGAGATAGAGAAAAAAATAGAGGGAACTAACCCACTTATAAATTAAGGGGGATGAACTAAATAACTTAAGAAGTCCATTTTAAGTCTAAATATATAGTACATTGAAATAATGGTGAAACTCAGGAATATTCATAAATATAGACATGGATTATTTTGCTGAGTACAGAAAAGTATATTCTTATTGTATGGAGAATGATCTCGAAAGCAGTTAAAACTGAAAGGGGCTCTGGGGAAGAGGTAATTCTAAAACTCCCCTTTCCTACTTTTCTACCTGCAGTTTTGTTGCTGCCCCATTATCCCTCCACTGATGCAACTTCATGATTCATCTCTGACATGCAGGTTGCCTGGCACAGTGATTTAACCTTGGTTACAGGTGGCATGTGTCTAAGAATGCTAAAATGGAAAGGGCATTGGATAGGGTATCATCAGAACTGGAAGTTTCTCAAATATCTGATGCAGCAAGGTACAATGAAAAAGGGCTGGATTTGGGATCGATGAAATTGGGTTCAAATTGTGCTTCTGACATATGTTTGAACAAGTTGCTTATTTCTATGAGGGCCTGATTTTGCTAATTTAAAAAATAAGGGTATTGATCCAGGAATATTCAATGGCTCCACCTTGCTCTCCTGTGGTGCTGTAACTCAACAGTTATGGTTGCTATCCTCCCATACACTAGGTATTCTCACTTTGTTCAATGTAACCTCTTCAATCAGGGAGTACATCATCATCATCTTCATCATCATCATCATCATTTTTATCATCATCATCGTCTTCATCATCAACATTTCTATAGTAATTTACATTTTGCCAAGTACTAACTTACATGATATCACTTCAAGGCAGGAGGGAAATTCTGGCAGGAGTGACACAGAATTCAAAATCATGACCAGAAGCAGATACCTCAGAAAATCAGCTTCCCGGTGGTATTACTCACCTCCCTGTGTGCTGTCTCATTTTCAGGAGCAATCACTTTCAAAGGAGGGAGGATACCTTAGAAATGACTTCAAAGTCACTGTTGCACTAAGGAGAATTTTATATGAAAATGCCTTCATCAAGAAAAAGGTCGATGGCTAACTTAATTATCCCCTCTGATAATATAATTATCTCTGATAATGGAGAACAGGGATAATATGATAATGGGAACCCACATATAATACAAACAGTTCATTGAAGCCATTAGTATCCAGCCTCTACTACAGCAGGAGGATGAGACGCAGGGTCTTTGGAATGCACCATAGGGATGATTAGCCCCTATATAATTCAGCTGTTGTTGTTTGTTTCCTTGCTCTTCGGGTAAAATCTTCATCTATGATTCATTTTAATTTCATTTTTATTATACTGGTTTTAAAATGAATTTTCAATGTCAGGTTTCCAAAGTACTATTCATGATGGCAGACAAATAATTCCAGGTATTATTTATTAGATGGTTATCAGAAAAAAAATCAATTAAGCCAGGAAGTTTGGAAGGTCAATTACAGGTCAATTTTTTTTTTATTACCCAGAAAAAATAATCTCAGTTTTTACCTATGATCCTGTTTATAAGTATAGTATACAGGTTTTCGTTTGTTCCAGTCTGTTTTGAACTCTCTTGCCTCAGTATTATCTTAATCAACCCAGCAAGAGCTAATTCTGTCTGGTGTCCTGGAGTGTATCTGATTATCAAGGTGAAGGAATCATTGAGTTCCTTGCCACTGCATTGCAGAATTTTAAATTTTCAAATGAAGGTCTACAAAGGGGTGCTAAGATACTATTCAGAATGAATAGCAAGATGGACTCAGAAGGTAAATTATGTCAAGCAATCTAAGCTTAAAATGGGATAAAGGGGGCAGCTATGGTGTAGTGGATAGAGCACCAGCCCTGAAGTCAGGAGGATCTTTGTTGAAAGCTGGCCTCAGACACAACACTTCTTGGCTATATGACTCTGGGCAAGTCATTTAACCCCAATTGCTCAGCAAAAAGAAAATTGGATAAAAGCAATTTTGATTATATTAAGTTAAAATTTTTTTGTAGAAACAAAACCAATGCAAACAAGATTAGAAAGGAAGAAGAAAACTGGGAAAAACTGTCATATTCAAGAGTTCTGATAAAGGCTTATTTCTAAAATATATAGAGAATTGGCTCAAATTTATAAGAACATAAGACATTATCCAATTGATAAATGGTCAAAGGATATGAACAGACAATTTTCAGATGAAGAAATTAAAACCATTTCTAGTCATATGAAAAAATGCTCTAAATCACTACTGATCAGAAAAATTCAAATTAAGACAATTGAGGTACCACTACACACCTCTCAGATTGGCTAAGACAGGAAAAGATAATAATAAATATTGGAGGGAATGTGGGAAAACTGGGACACTAATGCATTGTTGGTGGAATTGTGAACTGATCCCACCATCCCAGAGAGTATTGAACTATGCCTAAAGGGCTATCAAACTGCATACCCTTTGATCCAGAGTATTTCTACTGGGCCTGTATCCCAAAGAAATCTTAAAGTAAGGAAAGAGATCCACATGTACAAAAATGTTTTTTGTAGTGGCAAGGAACTAGACAGTGAATGGATGTCCATCAGCTGGAGAATGGATGAATAAGTTCTGGTATATGAATGTTATGGAATATTATTGTTCTATAAGAAATGTTCAGCAGGATGATTTCAGAGAGACCTGGAGAGACTTACATGAACTGATGTTGAGTGAAGTGAGCAGAACCAGGAAATCATTGTACATGACAACAAGAAAATTATATCATGATCAGTTCTGATGGATGTGGCTCTTTTCAACAATGAAGTGATTCAGGTCATTTCCAATGATCTTGTGATGGAAAAAGCCATCCGTATCCAGAAAGAGGATGTGGGGACTGAGTGTAGATCATAACATAGTATGTTCACTTTTTTTTTGTTATTTGCTTCTTGTTTTTTCTTTTTCAGTTTTTTTTCCTTTTGATCCGATTTTTCTTGTGCAGCATGATTATTGTGGAAATATGTATAGAGGAATTGCATGTTTAATATATATTGGATTACTTGCTGTCTAGGAGGAGTGGTGGGAGGGAAGGGAGAGAGAAAAAATTCAAACACAAGGTTTTGCAAAGGTGAATGCTGAAAATTATCTTTGCATATACTTTTATTAAAGCTTTTCATTTTCAAAATATGTGCATAGATAATTTTTAACATTCACCCTTGCAAAACCTTGGATTCCAAATTTTTTCCTTCCCTTCCTCCTACCTCCTCCCCCAGATGGCAAGCAATCCAAAATATATTAAACATGTTTGCATATATTTTGAAAATAAGCTATTATTAAAAAAAGAATTTGAAGGGATGAAGGATGATTATAGAGTACATAAACAATGAAAAACTTTATCCGATGAGGCATTTAAGTAGTAAAGCTGATAGAGAAGGGAAATTGATGTTGACAAAGACACATACTAAAATCAGTACTGAAGGTCAGATGAAGACCTTTTGCTCTGGTTCAAATGTAGGAGCTTGGGAATTTCCACCTTAAGTCAGGGCATTGTCTGGAGTGAAGAACTGGGATCTTAGTCACATAAATAGGGATGAAAACCTAGTATCCCAGAGGCCTGCTACCGGGATTGTATGAGCTGGATATGTAGCTCATAGTACGGCTATGACTAAAGACCTGTTATGTTACCAGCTCACGACATCCTGCCGAGTGGAACGAAGATGGCCAGCAGATGGTCCCAAAGGGATGCCGCCCAGAAGGTTAGTTAAGAAAGGCTTACAGATTAGTAGCCATGAAACCAGTATAATTATGTGCTTGCCAGAGAGCAAAGGAGGACAGAAGAGGGAGAAGAATGGGAGGCAGAGATTTGACACCTGTTGGGGGAATAGGAGAGAAATGATATGATTTGGATGCAGATCCAGAATAAGAATATAATGACCTCACTTGATGACATCATTGGCTTTTTATTACCAGAAGCTGAATCGGCATCTGTTCTGATTGCTCATCCATGACCACATCCAGTACCATGTGTGCCATACATATGTGACTCTATGTGTGAGTATCTCTGTGCTTCTACTCTTTCCATCAAGGGGGCATTTATTCATAGGAAACCACATCTCTGATTTCTGGTGAAAACTTTTTATTGCTATGTTTCTTACTACTTTAATACAATAATTTTTTTTTTTTTTGAACTAACGGTATGCTCTGCTTGGCTAGTAAAAGTAAGCACATCTTAAGCTATGGTTTTGAGTAGATATGGACCCACAGAAAACTATGAATCCAGGGAAGCATTTCCAGGGGCCCCATGTAAAGAGGAGAATTTCTTAGCTGTAGCAATAGAATTTTGATCTGAAGGGAACCTTATATGTCATCTTGTCCAATCCCTTCATCTAAAAATTGAAGAAATTGAATCCTAGAAAAGAGAAATTTACTCTCCCTTTTTTTCTGACAAACACTGAATTGAACCAAATATTATAGAAAACACTAATGTAAATAATGATTAAGTGAAACTTTGTGTAAGTCAATATAATTATAAAAATCCTGAACGTAGCTAAAGCAAGCTCTGAGGCCTGAGTTATTTGTTTATTGTAGAAGTTCAGTTAAGGCACCTTTGAAGGTCTCTGTCATTGGAGCTTCCCGATATTTTTCACGGCTTCTTTGATCCCTCTGGGGTTGTTTTTTATAGTATTAGATTAAGTAGTAGATAAAGCAAAGATTAGATAAAGTATAAAATAAGATTAGATTCATTGCTCTGGATAAAGGGTTCTGATTTGCTAATGGAATCATTAGGCTAACCAAGACTTTCTAAAGTGAAAAAAGAAGTGGATTCAGAGGGTAGTGTCTTTATTTCACCTAACATCTCTGCAGGTGCCGAAAGGGAATGAATACATAGTATTAATTGCTAGTACCACATCTACCTTCTCTCTACCACCCATCCTGGTCCTTTTCTTCTCAGCAGGCCTCTTCCTTTTGCTCCTTTCTTTTCTCCTCCTTACCTTTCCAAACAGATACCCATTTGCAGCCACACTTACTTGGGGGAAAAAGTTTAAATCTGTAGGTCTCATTCTGGGCAGAAGGCACAACTTAACAAGGAAAGAGATGAAAGAAAAGCAGAAAAAAGTAATAAAGGACAGCCCAGGAACAGGTCACACAAGTTTCACATGAAACTTAGAAGTGGGGGAAACTTATCACCAAACCTTCAAAACAAATTTTCCTTTGAAAACTAGTCTACAAAATTTTTTGTCTATTTCTTTTATCTCAAAGTCCTTCGGTGAATCTTCTGTGAAGCCTGAAATATTCCCATGAGGTAGAGGGGGTGGAGAAGAAAATCCATAAATTTGATTCCAAATCATATGGTAAACTGAGAGAGGCAATTCTTAACACACTCCACTGGATCTCATTTCTCTCCCAAGACTTGCTTAAGAGTGAAGAGGCCATTCGTTTTTCTAGTTTGTGGAGAGAATTTTCAACAGTGGGAGGCAGCAAGAGTGTATCATATGAATTTGGTAGGGGGGTTTGAGAATCGACCTGGCTTTTTGTACGCTGTCCCCTCCCTCCTCCATCTCTGTCTCATTCTACCTTGGCTTTTTTGCAAAGCACAGCTCCAATGTCACTTCCCACACAGGATCTGGATTGACTCCCTCCTCCTCCCATCATACACTGTTAATATTTCCTCTATCTTGAAATTATTTAATACAGACTGACTGGATTAGTAATGGAAAGCAGGCTCCTGGAGGGCAGATCCTAGTGGATGTTTCTGCTACCCTGCCATCACTATGGAGGCAGGAGGGACCACACAAAAGTAAGGTCCCTTTCACAATGTTGTGAATTCATCAGATGCTATGGCCAAAAACCCTGTCACCAACTGGTGTCCAGCTTTCTCTGGACTCTTACAGTCCAGAACCTGATTTACTTTCATTTTTGCATCAATAGCATCTGGCAAAAAGATCTTAGAGACCTCTTGGATCACCTGTTTGGAATATGTGATTTCCCCTAGATCATACAGACAGCAGCTATCATTTCCAAGTCCAAGGATAGCTCCATTATTATACTACCTTGCATGTTGAACAAGTGGATGAAGGACTGGCTGAATAATAATCCTTTTTTGACAGTGATACATCATTTATGAAGCACGTTCTTTCTAGAGGAAGGGGTATATCAAGTATTCCCATTTTACAGACAAAGTGGAAACTTTCAGAGAAGTTAAATGATCCCACAATTAGTCATTGTCAAAAAGGGGGTTTCCAACCTTCTCTTACGATCTGACACTTAGGTCAAAGACTGTTTTTTTTTTTTTTTACATGAACACACACACTCTAGGTAAACTGTTGCAGTATCAACAACTAATTCATAAGAAAGTGAAAGGTTTTATGTGTGTTATATAAATATGGAAGGGAAGGGAATGCTATAAATAGCTATAAATACTTTTTTTTAAAGGAAACCTCTCAGGTATATTGTATTGTTAGCAATTCATTCTGTCCCCAGAGTTTATCTATTTTATCTAACTGAGAAATCCTCTGTAGGACATCACATATTTAACTTTTACCCATCCATAAAATGAAACCTTGAGAAACAGCGGCTGTCTTGTGATGTGCTGAAAGGGTATATTTTTCACCTCCTCATCTTTAAACCTTTAACACTCCATAGGGAATAAGGTTGGGCCCCTCCTAAGTATTTCTAAAGCCATCTCTCCACAGGCAGAGAGAAGATAATAGACAACTCAGTAGAAAATGAAAATAAGTCACTGGGGAATTTTATTTTGTTCTATTTGGGTATGAATTTGCCAGGTTTGGTTTCTGCCAGTGATTTCTAACTAAAATCAAATGTTGTTTTACATTTGTGGAACTTAATTCGTTTGTGTTACTATTTAAAGCTTTCTTTGTCATTATAGAATTTTATAAATGTCTTTAAGTGTTTATATGAACAAAGAAACACAGGGCAGCTTATGATAACAGAATCAGACTTTCAGGGTTGTAAGGGATTCAGGGGCTAAGTAGTGAAATCTGCCCTGTGAAATCTGGACTGTATATTAGTGCCATGCCAGGAAACTGAATTGCTTCCATTTAAATTGTCTTAGGAAGATTCTGAAGATTAGCTGGCAGGAGAAGGTACCAGACACCGAGGTCCTTTGTTGAAATCAATTGTCAAATGCACACTAGCCAAAAAAGATTATTTTATGGAGAACTTGCACATGGCAAACACTCACAGCATGGTTAGAAAAAGTGATACAAGGACATTCTCAAGGTTTCTCTTAAGAACTTTAAAATCTATAAGCAAAGCACAAATGAATTAGCACTGAAGAAATGCAAGATGTGCAAAGTGAGAGAATCCACCCTAAATGTGGATTGTTGGCATCTGCCCTGTGGCAGAGCCTTCCAAGCTCACATAGATCTGATCAGCCACAATCGGATACACTGTAACTCAATTCTAACATAGTATTGCTGTTTTGGTCCTCTTCAAGAATGCAAGACAATAACCAACAATTTCCACCCCACGAGTGAAAGATAATTCCTTTAAAAATGTCCAACAAGTAGTGATATATATTCTGCATGTCAACCTTCAGCTGAAAGAATTCATTAGTTACAAAGGCAGTGTACTCTGAATTTAGCAAGCTCTAATTTTAGAAAGTATTTTTTAATTTTTTATATTATTTTTATAGCAGTCAGAAATCTGGCTCTGTATAATTTTTTCTAGTTCTGCCCTTTGTGGTCAAGTAGAAAAAAGATCATTTATTTTCCATATGACAGTCCCTTGAAGATAGCTATCATATAGCTCTTTTTTTTTTTCATGAGGTAATTGGGGTTAAATGACTTGCCCAGGGTCACACAAGTAGGACATGTTAAGTGTCTGAGACCAGATTTGAACTCAAATCCTACTGATTTCAGGGCTGGTCCTCTATTTATTGGGCCCCTAGCTGCCCCTAAGTCTTCTCTTTTCAGATTAAATATGATTAGTCTAATTTATAACTCCCTGTGTGGTCTGTATGTACTCCTTCCACATGTCATCATTAATGTTACCACATACATATACTAAAATTAGTCAAGATCATCCTGAAGGGAGCATACCTTTTCAAATCTGTCTAGAATCTTCTGATCTTCATCCTAATGAACATACTTGGACTAGACACAAGAACAGAATACTTCTCTTTTCAGGTAAAGCCCAGGAAAAATGCTTACCATTAATGCCTCTAGACAAATTTAAAAGCTGAGATGATACTATTTGAAATTCATGTAGCATCGTTTTGGTTTGAAATGGTAGAAAAAGCAATGATTTTGGTACAATTTTATTTTACTACATGAATGGTTGTGTGTGAATGTAAATATGTTAATATGTTTCTAGTGATGACAGAGATTGTATTTGGATCATCTGATTTTGATCTGATGAAATTAAATTGAGCTGGTTTCCCTTCCATTATCTTTTTTTTTTTTTTATCAGTTCTACATACTGGATTTACTATCTTTCCTTTTTTCATTTTTAATTCTGGGAATTTTTAGAATGAACATGAGTTTAAGGAAATGTGAAAAAGTTTATTCTTAAAGAGTATACTTCAGGGGCAGCTAGGTGGCGTAGTGGATAGAGCCCCAGCCTTGAATTCAGGAGGACCCGAGTTCAAATCTGATCTCAGACACTTAACACTTCCTAGCTGTGTGACCCTGGGCAAGTCACTTAACCCCAGCCTCAGGGGGGAAAAAAAAGAGTCTACTTCAATGAATGTTAGAGTTATCACTTTGTTCATAGATGTGCGGAAGTCAAAAATTTTACTATCATTCAAGACCATAATGAAATAGGAACAATTGCCTAATGTCCAAAGGGAAATAGAGTTGAAAATGAAAAGCAATATCAAGAACTGACAAATGATTACACAAATAGCCTAATTGGTACTCATAAAATAAGCCAACATATTCAGAGGCATATGGCAGCTAAGCTTGGTATGACTTCCTTTGCATTAAGGTCTGGGCATCTTGAAGTATCTGAGAAACAAGGAGAAAAATTAAGACCAGTTTGTTTGTTTGCTTGGTTGGTTTTTAAAATACAAACTAGCAATGAATTAGAAATTGAGGGGAGGTTTATCAATCAGGAAGTCTCTGAACAAGCTGTGGTATATGAATGTAATGGAATTCTATTATTCTCTAAGAAATGATAAGCAGGCAGATTTCAGAAAAACCTGGAAAGTCTTACATGAACTGATCCTGAAGGATGTGAGCAGAACCAGGAGAACATGGGGCAGAGTAACTACAACATTGTGCAGATGATCGTCAATTTTGATAGACTTTGCTCTTCATTGCAATACAATGATCCTTCAGGACAACTTCAAAAGACTCACAATGGAAAAAGACTATCCACATCCAGAGAAAGAACTAAGGATTGTGAATGCAGGTCAAAGCATACTGTTTTCACTTTGTTGTTGTTGTATTTTTTTCTTTCTTGTAGTTTCCCCCTTTCATTCTGATTCTTCTTTCACAATATGATTAATGTGGAATTGTGTTTTATATGACTGTAAAAAAATAACCCCCAAATACTAACAATTGCTATAATAAAGACCAAAAACAAAAGCAAGACAATGTAAAATCTAGATTACCAAAGATTGGAGGAAGGGGATTTTTATGGGCGAAACACATTTGTTTATTTCAAGGACAAAAAAATGTCAAAAATGTTCAAGTGAGTCTTTAAAAGCTGTATATTTTCATCAGACTATAAAATATGCATCTACAAAAATGCTTGGGGGATTTTTTTAAGCTTTTAATGAACTAAGAAATCCTGTCATCATTGAAGGAATGATGAACTCTGACAAATATATTGATTTTGTGAGAACCCAGAATTGTATGTGAATTCCTAAATGGAGATGGAATGTAGCAACACAGAATTGAACTATGTCACATGTCATGAAAAGTTAAGAAAATTAACCAGAAGATGGAGATAAATACGCTTCAGTGGTCTGGGATATTGCTTGACTTAAAGCTATAAAGCTGGAAAAATTAATTTAGTTGAATGTGATAAAATATGGTTTCTTAATAAAGAATTAACAAATGCATATCAAAATCTTATAAGCTAAATGTCAAATATGATTTTAACAAAAGAATAACTTATTACATATTAAAATTTTTAAGTCTTATAAAGTTGTAAGGTTTGTTGTATGTCAATAAATTTAAATTTTCTTTGATTTGAATTTTAAGACAATTCTGGGAAATTAAGTATTATAGCTATTATCTCAATTTTGAAAATAAGAAAACTAAATCTCAGAGGAGTTTCATCGCTCGTCTATTGTTACAAAGCTAGTAAGTGTCAGAGGAAACATTCAGAGCAGCACCTGTCCACTCCAATCCAGGGTATACCAGCAAATGTTACTGATGACAAAGCCCAGTCATTTGGATTTTCATTTATTTACTATCTGGATTTTTCACTTTAAAAGGAAAGGATGCAGGTATAGTTTTGTAATTTTTTTTGTTATGATGTCTTTAATATAGTATAGCATAGTATTTGAAACACAACCACCACTTAATATATGCTTGTTGAATTGAATTTGTTTTGTTTAGTTACTATGTGTGTACTAAAGGAAGGAATAAAGAGTCAGTGAAAAGTCATAGTGAAACCAAAAGTATATGAACAAATATCTTTTTTTCTTTTTTATAAAAAAGAGATATTACTTCTCTGAAAGAAATTACATGTAGCATAATCCATTCCTTGTTAAGGCAGTCTGCTTTAACCTCCTTAATGAGAGACACAAACACGTTCATGAGCACAAATATTTAAAATATATGCTCTAGATGATGCAGAAAAAACATTTGATAAAATCCAACATCCATTCCTAATAAAAATACTTGAGAGAATATGAATAAATGGACTTTTCCTTAAAATAGTCAGTAGCATATATTTAAAACTGTCAGTGAACATCAAATGTAATGGGGAAAAACTGGAACCTTTCCCAGTAAGATCAGGAGTGAAACAAGGTTGCCCACTATAACCATTATTATTCACTGTTGTATTAGAAATATTATCCTCGGCAATAAGAGTTGAGAAAGAGATTAAAGGAATTAGAGTAGGTAATGAGGAAACCAAACTATCACTCTTTGCAGATGATATGATGGTATACTTAGAGAACCCCAGAGATTCTATTAAAAAAACTATTACAAATAATTCATAACTTTAGAAAAGTTGCAGTTTAGAAAATAAATGCACATAAATCATCAGCATTTTTATATATTACCAACAAAGTCCAACAGCAAGAGATACAAAGAGAAATCCCATTCAAGATAACTGTTGATAGCGTAAAATATTTGGGAATCTATCTACCCAAGGAAAGTCAAGAATTATATGAACAAAATTATAAAACACTTTCCACACAAATAAACTCAGATTTAAATAATTGGAAAAATATTAAGTGCTCTTGGATAGGCTGGCCAAATATAATAAAGATGACAATACTCACTAAACTAATTTATTTATTTAGTGCTATACCAATCAGATTCCCAAGAAACTATTTTAATGACCTAGAAAAAATAACAACAAAATTCATATGGAAGAACATAAGGTAAAGAATTTCAAGGGAATTAATGAAAAAAAAATCAAATGAAGGTGGCCTAGTTGTACCTGATCTAAAACAATATTATAAAGCAGAAGTCACCAAAATCATTTGGTATTGGCTAAGAAATATATTAGTTGATCAGTGGAATAAGTTAGGTTCACAAGACAAAATAGTCAATAACTATAGCAATCTAGTGTTTGATAAACCCAAAGATCTTAACTTTTGGGTTAAGAATTTATTATTTGACAAAAACTGCTGGGAAAACTGGAAATTAGTATGGCAGAAATTAGGCATGGATCCACATTTGACACCATATACCAATATAAGATCAAAATGGGTCCAGGATTTAGGCATAAAGAATGAGATCATAAATAGATTAGAGGAACATAGGATAGTCTACCTCTCAGACTTATGGAGGAAGAAGGAATTCATGACCAAAGGAAAACCAGAAATCATTATTGATCACAAAATAGAAAATTTTTACTACATCAAATTAAAAAACCTTTGTACAAACAAAACTAATGCAAACAAGATTAGAAGGGAAGCAACAAACTGGGAAAACATTTTTACAGTTAAAGGTTCTGATAAAGGCCTCATTTCTAAAATATATAGAGAATTAACTCATTTATAAGAAATCAAGCCATTCTCCAATTGATAAATGGTCAAAGGATATGAACAGACAATTTTCAGAGGATGAAATTGAAACTGTTTCCACTCACATGAAAAAGTGTTCCAAATCACTATTGATCAGAGAAATGCAAATTAAGACAACTCTGAGATACCACTACATACCTGTCAGATTGGCTTAGATGACAGGAAAAAATAATGATGAATGTTGGAGGGGATGTGGGAAAACTGGGACACTGATGCATTGTTGGTGGAGTTGTGAAAGAATCCAGCCATTCTGGAGAGCAATAATCTGGAATTATGCCCAAAAAGTTATCAAACTGTGCATACCCTTTGATCCAGCAATGTTACTACTGGGGTTATATCCCAAGGAAATACTAAAGAAAGGAAAGAGACCCGCATGTATATGTGCCAAAATGTTTGTGGCAGCCCTATTTGTAGTGGCTAGAAACTAGAAAATGAATGGATGCCCATCTATTGGAGAATGGTTGGGTAAATTTTGGTATATGAATGTTATGGAATATTATTGTTCTGTCAGAAATGACCAACAGGATGATTTCAGAGAGGCCTGGAGAGACCTGCATGAACTGATGCTGAGTGAAATGAGCAGAACCAGGAGATCATTATACACTTCAACAACAATACTGTATGAGGATGTATTCTGATGGAAGTGATATCTTAGACAAAGAGAAGATCTAATTCAGTTCCAATTGATCAATGATGGACAGAAGCAGCTACATCCAGAAAAGGAACACTAGGAAATGAGTGTAGATGGTTTGCATTTTTTTTCTTCCCAGGTTACTTTTACCTTCTAAATCCAATTCTCCCTGTGCAACAAGAGAACTGTTTGCTTCCTCACATATATATTGTGCCTAGGATATCTATAATGTATTTAACATGTATAAGACTGCCTGCCATCTAGGGGAGGGGGTGGAGGGAGGGAAGGGAAAAGCCAGAACAGAAGTGAGTGCAAAGGATAATGTTATAAAAAAAAATTACCCTAAAATATATACTCAAATATATTCTTCAAACAGGTTTACACATGATATATAAGATACAAAATGTATTTTACAAATATGCATATATGTACCTCACATATGCACATGGAAAATCACTTCAGTATTCTTGACAAGAAAATCTCATAAACACTATGATCCATGAAAGAGCAATTCACAACCAAACAGCAACATACATGTGTGCATATGCATCAATGTGTGTGTAATAATATACATATGGAACTACTACACATGTGGCACATATAATATATTTTATGTTTTTTAATTTTTTCATTTTACTATACTTTTTATTGACAAAACATATGCACGGGTAATTTTTCAACATTGACCTTTGCAAAAACTTTTGTTCCAAATTTTCCCCTCCTTCCCTCCACCCCCTCCCCTTATGGCAGGTAGTCCCATACATGTTAGCTATATTAAAGTATATATATATATATGTATATATATGTATATATGTATATATATCATATTTTCTATGTATATGTGTGGGTATATATTCATAATGACAAGAGCCCTATGGGAATGAATGGTCCATCAGGATGTATGTGTTCTTCTCAGAGCTCATTTATACATATAATTTATAACTAAAAGTGAATCCTAATGCTGTTTGTCTCCTCATTTCAGATCTCCACAACCAAGAGTTATGTAGGAACATATTTATCTTACCACTATCAGGTTGGGGGCCATAGCAGAACCAGTAATGTCTAAAACATTAGTAATGTTAAATTAAATTAATTTAGCATTTACTAATATTTAATTAAAACAATATCAATGCAGTCAAAAGAATATCCATTGGTTTTCTTTTGTTCTTGTCCCATCATGACCCACTCATCTGAAAAATAGCATTGTAAATTGTAGAGGGTGCTGGGCTTGGATTCAGAAATATCTGACTTCAAATTCTAGTGGTTGTGTGACTCTGGACAAGTCATTTAACCCTGAATTTCCTCATCTGTAAAATCAGCGGATTGAATGTGAGGGTGTCTAAAATCCTTGCCAGCTTTAAATCTATTCTTCTAGGCACTAGTCAAAGGCAAATATGAATTTGAAGAATGAAATATTTATTTGTTTAAAAATGAGGTTAGAATCTACAAGCAGAGGACTATTATAATTTAGTGAAGTTGATTAGTAGGCTTTCTTCTAGCATAAAGAAGAATGTCCAAAATTTGCCCTCCGCCTCCTTCTAACATCATTAGTTAAGACTTATGTTATAAAGATCTAAAATACTATGTGAAATTTGTAAATAAAATCTAATACCACAAGATGGAATGGTGACATGGAAATTACTTTTATTTTAAAGCATTTTACAGAAGTCTTTTTCATGAAGCTATTAGGAGCTAGGAAAATTGCCATGTCTTTCACCCAAACCCCTTTATCACTCTCCCCATCTCAGTTCATTCCAGAAGGATGTGGTAGAAGAGCCAGGTCAATCACCATGTTATTCTTCACATAAATTCTACAAGAAAAAGGGTTAGACTGAATTCTAAACTCAGCCCCCTAGAACTTGAACAAAGAACATGAACAAGCCAGCAATATTCTTTTCTCTTTTTACCTTTTCTGGGAAAATCAGGTCTTCACTAGCAGGGTACCACACCACCTGTTCTGATGCTTAACAAAGAGTGAAAAAAAGCTAACTCAAAAATGTTGTTTCTGGGTCACCAACTCAAATGAGAATCACACTGAGAGTGTCAAAATTCTTAGTGTCTGAGGGCAACTTGATAGCCTGGCCTCAGTTTTTTTCCTTAAGAACAATTACTCTTGCCCTCAGAAATGGGAGGTTATTAGAAAAAGGTACCATTGGAGGAAGAGGAAAAGATTTCAATTCCAACATACGATACTCTCTTTTGGCAGGGAAATCTGGAAAGCTTCCAAGACCCGAAAGAACAACAAGCAAGAAAAATGGCACAAAACATCTCCAAAAAGATCAGAAGTCTGATGAAGAAGAAAATTTATTAAGACCAATGGTCATTCAAATGTCTGATCTGAGCCTTAAATGAATTTTGAATGAAAGGAAAAGCATTTATTAATCACTTAGCTACTCTGCTGAGCACCAAAGCTCCAAATATAAAAGCAAGACTGATATGTTTACAAAAGTGGTACCCAGGGAAGGGTATTTTGTTCAAGGGATTCAGAAAGATGGTGATTGGATTCATAGAGCAATTTATCGACACATCCTTTCGAGGAATGACAGAGTTAATGTGACTGATGACTATTCTCAGAGCTATGTGGCAGAGGGAAGAGCATATAACAATGTCATGGTGTAAAGACAGCCATGGTTTAGCAGGATGGAAATCTCAGTCTGGATAGAAATGGTGAATATTCCAACTATGGGAGCTAAAAGACCAAGGAAAGCGCAATGGAGTAGGATGCAGAAAGGGAGAACAGGCTAGGAAGTTAACAACACTAGCATGGCTCTAGTGATAAAGCATTTATTAATTTTCCAATGTCCAAGCAACTCTCCACGTCTCGCAAAAGCACAGGAGGGGTCGATATCAATCGGTGGGGGACATTTCCTTATCTGGAGTAATGAAAATACAGGTCTGGTGCTTTCCTACTCCCATCCCTTGGCAGAGTGTTCGGCACATAACAAGTGCTTAATGGTGCTTATTGATTGACTAATTCACATATTCACAGAAGATAGAGTATCTCACAGCAACTTTGTGTAATGTAGGCTTTACACAAAAGGAAACTGAGGTTTGCAGATACAGGGTTATGAAGTGGCAGAATTGAGGTTGATGCAAGGCTCAAATACAGACATCCTAGAGTCGGATGAGAGACATCCTTGAAAGGACAGTTGCCCATAGAAATATGAAGGAGACTAGCAAAGATCACATAATCAGTTTATGTCAGAGTTAATACTCAAATTTAAGTCTTGTTGGCTTAGAAGATGTCCTTTTTGTCATGTTATCTCCTAATAAAACATGAGAGAAATGGTGACTTACAAAATCCCAGGAAAAGGAAGTAGAGAGATGCTTGGGTAGTTGGTGGCAGTATAGCCCATGAGATTGCCTGCCCAGTATTTGCTGCATATTAACTTATCCCGGCATTTGGAGCATATCCTGTGGGGATCAAAAGTCTTCAAACCCAGCCTCTTTAAACTAGAGGTGAGCCATCCTTCCAGAAACACAAATTTTATTTCACGCCTCCCTTACTGGGAACATGATGATGAGTATTGTCTGTAGCATCTCCATTTATGCTAGAATGGTGTCCTCTGACCTAAACAAGTACTTTTCCTCTGGTGGAGTCCATTCATCTCACTAGTCTTACATGGTGTGACATTGTTGAGTCATTCAAGGCCTTGTCTTTCCTAACCCCAGATTCCTTTGCTAAGTGCATAAATTTGCATATCCTGTGAATGGCCATACTAATTGGCAGAGGGTTTCCCCTTTCTCCACATTTGGTTTGCAATACAGCGTCTTACATTTTTTTCCTTGCAAATAATTATTAGCATTCCAATTGGTAATGTCGTGATCCTTTGCATTTACTCAGCTCTTCTCTGTGCACCATATAATTAAGAAATGTTCCTGCATATTTAGAGCTGGATTGATGATAATAAATCCTCAGCACCCAGTAAGCACTTAATCAATGTTTTTTTCTCAATTATTCCTTCAATAATAAGAACAGACATTTACATAGCATCTTAAAGTTTGCAAAGTATTTTTGGTTTTCATTTGAGCCTCAACAATTCAGTGAAATAGGTTTTAAAAGTATTATTTTTGTGACCTGTGAGGAAACTGAGGTTTCCTCTGAGTGGGTAGATGACATGTCCATGGTCCCATTCAAATACTCAGTCTTTGAATTCATCCATTTGTAAGTTTTCTATCTACCCCAGTTCCAGTTCCAGACACTTAACACTTTCTAGCCCTGCCTTATTGAAAGAGAGAGAGAGAGAGAGAGAGAGAGAGAGAGAGAGAGAGAGAGAGAGAGAGAGAGAGAGAGAGAGAGAGAGAGAGAGAGAGAGAGAGAGTTGTTAATCCCTTGGCAATGTACAAGGGAGATTTGATTTATGTTTACAGTCTAAATAATATACCCCTAAAAGGCACTTCATAATAAATTATCACACCTTTTCAAATGAACTTGAGTAACTGTTCCCAACATCCAGATAAATAAAACACCAGACAAGATCCTCAGACAGAATGTAAAACATTATGACATCACAAAAACCAAAGGCTTCTTCCTTGTTCATGGAGGTTATGCCTTTATTCCCTAAGTTCTCATTATTTCTCAGGCAATGATGAGAATTTTTTGAGTAATAACTGCTCTTATTATTTAAGAAAATTTGATATAGAAAATGTATATTCTGTCTTCTATTTTTCTAAGGAATTACTGATTTCCTGATAATCTGAGGTTTTCCTTGATGTTGCTTCTAGTTCTTTCTGGCCATAAATGCAGGTGCTATTCACTCTCTACAACCCATCACTTGCTCTCTGTTGCTAAGGAGCGCTTAAAAATTCATGCTAAAGGTCTCACCTTTCCTTCTACAGTACCTCTTGACTTCTGAGATAGATATCTCCTGGCCCTGGGGTAAGAAGTCATTAGCTTTGATGTAGCCTAAACATAAAAAGAACATGTCATTTTCCTTTAAAGAGACAAATGGAAATGTGAAAGCTAATAACTGGCAAAGTATTAGCCTTTTAGCTCTTGGCCTAAGCAGAATTTTAATTTCTATGAGATGGAGAAACAAATCACTTAGTCTCAGCCTGGAGAACAGGTGTTATGAAGTAACAACATACAGTCCCTTAATCTAAAATACATTGATTCTCCTTTGAAAATGTGCTTAGGAAGAGTGAACAAAGACTGTCTAAATGCTTTGTTTTTATTTGTAGTTATAGATGTGTACCATCCATCTTAACGTGTAATCTGCTTTCAGCCTTTTCTGTCTAGAATAAGATATTTCTGTCCTGTGATGGCAAATGTTGATAGCAAACATTTTCTAAGATATGATGGATTTTTTTAAAGTCATAAAGCAAAATCAGTAAAATTCATGACTAGAAAAAGAAAAAAATGGGTTGGTGACTAATGAGAGAATGAGACAAAAATGATAGTGTATGGGCTTTCCTTGTAGTTAAATATTGCAAAGCTTCTCCCTTGTAGAACACTTAGGGGAAAACAGAACCAAGAGTGGCACAGAACAGGCGGGCATGGATGGTTTACAACTGGTACCACTGAAGAAGATGCCCAGATAAGTGAGATCATCATTTCATTAGACTGTTACAATTATGAAGCTTTTTTATTTGATTTGATGTAATAATTAACATTAAAAACCCCTCAGAGATCTAGGCTAAATGAACCTTCTGGTGCCTATTATAGATGCTTTTCCTGGTCCACCAGATGCATCAATCCTCCAAGAAGATTGTTGCTTTGGTCACGGTGATCAATTTCAATCAATGATGAATTTCAATTTACCATTATTTCCTTGAAAATCAAACTCACTGTCAGAAAAAATGACAAATAAAGAAAACAGAGAAAATAATATTTTAAGGCAAAAACAATTCATTTAAGTGAATACACCTTCCCTCCTTTCTATAAGTATTTCTCTTAAATTTATTCATCTAACAAAAGGGTTGGTTGAAAAGTTGGTTTAAGGATGATGGAGTTTTAAGTCAAAACAAAATTAGATTTGTATAAAAGTGAAGGCAACATGGATAACATGGATATGGATAACAAATACAAGAGATATCCTTCAAGATGGCAGAGAAAAGTCAGGAAGTTGCCTGAGCTTTCCCCAGTTTCCCTCCAAAAAACCATTAAATCAAACCACTAAATCAATTCTGGAATGATAGGATCCACAAAACAATGTGGAATGAAACAATTTTCCAGCTTAAGATAACTCAGGAGGACTTTTGGAAAGGACGTTCCCACTTGGGTAAAAGGGAAGCTCAGTCCAGCACAGACAGCTGTCTGGGGAAGCCTGCAGGAGACTCTACCACAGCACAGATCATCAACCAGGGACCCTTGAAGCTGACACGGCAGGCCAGCTGGGAAGCTTCCAATGCAGAAGGCAAACTGTGCACTTCAGAATCCCAGTATATAGACATAACTGGGACAGATCACCCCAACACAGTGCACAAGCCACAAGCATATCCCGAAGCTTTAGTGGGAAAAGCCAGAAACCTGGTGTCTGGCCCTGAGCATAAGAAGCATGGGATGGCGTCCCCTGTGCTCAGGAGCAGAGTTCAAGTCATGAAATTGTCTAAAAATTAGTGAGAAGCAGAAAAGAGCTCTGACCATAGAAAGCTACCATGGTGAAGCAAGATCAAAACACAAACTCAGAAGAGAACAATGTCTAAACGTTTATATATGAAGCCTTAAAGGAGAATTGGTACCAAGCCCTCCAAATTCTCTTAGGAGAACTCAAAAAGGATTTTTAAAAATCAATTAAGATAGGTAGATGAAAAATTGGGCAAGACATGAGAGTTATATAGGAGAGTTACGGAAAAAAGAGAGGTAACAGTTTGAAAAAAAAACACACCAAAATTGAATGAAGAAAACAACTCCTTAAAAAATTAAATTAGCCAAATGGGAGAAAAATGCACTGAAGAAAATAACTCTTTTTAATAGCAGAACTGACCAAATTAAAATAGAGTAACAAAAGATAACTAAAGAAAATAATAATAGAGGAACAAAAACTAACTAAAGAAAATAATTCTTTAAAAATTACAATTGAGCAAGTGACATCTAATGGCTCTATAAAATATCAAAAATCAGTTAAACAAAACTAGTTAAATAACAAATTAGAAATTCTGAAAATTAGAGACTAAAACCGAAGGTAACTAATAAATGAAACTAAAAGCTCATTTCATTAAAAAACCAAATAAAACAGATAAGCCTTTGGTTAATTTGATTAAAAAAAGACAAGAGAAAATCAAATCACCAATATCAAAAAACAAAAAAGGGTGAATTCACCACCAATGATGCGGAAATTAAAGCAATCATTAGGATCTATTTTGCCCAACTGTATGTCAATAAACCTATAATAATAATAACTCTAAGTGAAAAGATAAATATTTACAAAAATATGAACTGTCTAGATTAACAGAAAAGGAAACAAAAAATTTTAAACAACTCCATTTTACTTTATTTTAAAAAGAATAATAGCTTTTATTTTTTTCAAAATACATGCAAAGATAGTGTTCAACATTCCTCATTGCAAAACCTATTGTTCCTAATTTTTCTCCTTCCCACTTTCCCTCCCTCCCTTCTTCCCTGGATAGAAAGTAATCCAATATACATTATACATGTTCAATTCTTCTAAGCATAAATAAACTTCATTTTAATAAAAAATAAATTGAACAAGTCATTAATTAACTTCCCAAGAAAAAATCTTTAGTGTCAGATAGATTTACAATTCTGCCAAACCTTTAAAGAACAAGCAATTCCAATTCTATATAAACTACTTGGGAAAATAAGCAAAATAGGAGTTTTGATTATATTGAGTTAAAAACCAAGGCAACTAAGATTAGAAGGAAAACAAAAACTGGGAAATAATTCTACAGCCAGTGTTTCTAATAAAGGTCTTATTTCTAAAATACATAGAGAACTGAATCAAATTTATAAAAACACAAGTCTTCCCCCAAAGGATAAATGGTCAAAAGATATGAACAAGTAGTTTTCAGATGAAGAAATTAAAGCTAACTATAGTCATGTGGGGAAAAAACCACTCTGAGTCATTATAGATTAGAGAAATACAAAATAAGATACTTTGAGTTACCATTTCATGCCCGTCTGATTGGCCTAATATGACAGAAAAGGAAAATGATAAGTGTTGCAGATAATGTGGGAAAACTGGAACTATAATGTATTGCTGATAGATTTGTTAAATGATATAATCGTTTTTGGAGAGCAATTTAGACCTATGTCCAAGGGCTATATATATAAACTATATGTACCCTTTGATATCAATATCTGTATCCTAAAAAGGGAAAAAAGATCCATATGTACAAAAATATTTATAGCAGGTATTTTTGTGGTGACAAAGAATTGGAAACTGGGTGGATGCCCATCAACTGGAGAATGGCTGAACAAATCGTGGTATTTGACTATGATGAAACACTATGGTGCTATAAGAAATGATGAGCAGATGGATTTCAGAAAAACTTGGAAAGACTTAGACGAACTGATGCTGAGGGAAGTGAGCAGAACCAGAAAAATATTACCCACATTAACAGAAATATTGTGGGATGATCAACTATAACAGACTTAGCTCATCTCAGCAATTCACTGATCCAAAAAAGTTCCATGGGACTCGTGATGGATAATGCCAACCACATCCAGAGAAAGACTTCCTGGAGTTTAAATGCAGACCAAAGCACACTATTTTCACTTTTTCTTTCTTGTAGTTTTCCTCTTTTGTTCTGAGTCTTCTTTCAGAACGTGACAAATGTGGAAATAGTTTTAATATGATTATACATGTCCAACCAATATTAAGATGGCTTGCTCTGTTGGGAACGGTGGAGGGAAGGATGGAGGGAGAAAAAATTTAGAACCCCAAATCTGACAAGAATGAATGTTGAAAACTTTCTTTACATGAAATTGGGGGAAAATATTAAATTAAAAAAAATGAATACTCTCCCTTATTCTTAACATCACAAAACAACAAATGTGAGAAGGAGATAAAACAGTAGACATGAGAACGAGCTAAAATAGACACTAGCTGTTAACTTTTGAAGGATCACCACAGGCAAAGGTGTCTGATCTTCAATTAAAAGTTCTGAATTGAGAGGGAAGTCAAAGCTTCAGAGTATAGAATGCTGACTTAGGAGAAAACTCTTCTGACAGAATACATGACTAATGGATTTCTTTTTGTTCATGGGACTCCAAGAAGGAATGAAACAAGACAACCTGAGCACAATGACAGAGATACTGGAGGAAGTGTCCATACAAGAAGGATCTCAAGGATGGGTCTTTCAGGTTGAGGAGGCACTTCCCCCACTCCATCCTTCTCACTCGGGAGATTTTCTCTCCTAATTGCTATAGAAAAATTGAAGCCCATCTGTAAAGTTTTTTTTTTTTTCATCTCACTTTGCTTTGTTTTGTTTTCACTGGGCTCTCCGAGTCTTGAGCAGCAGATGCTGCTCCCAGCAGTTCTGCCATGGCGCGGCTCACAGGCAACCGAGATTCTTGCTTTTCATTAACCCAGAGAAGAGTTTTGGGGCAGAGTGCTCCTACTGCTCTTTTCAAGAACATTGTCTTTGCTATAGATTTGCCTAGCTGCTTTTCTCTTGTTTTCTTTCCAAAACGTTATCTGTCCCTAGGAAACACACTATAATCCCCCACAATTAGAGCACTTGGGATGGACCAAGGTGGGAAAGAGGCCTTCAAAGAGACCTTTGTGTGGCCAAATAATCCTCTCCCGGAGGAGAGTTCTACACCTGAGGTCAGCATTTAGCATACCTAAGGTTAGAGAAGCTGGGGCATTAAGAGAGAGCTTGTGCTGCGAGGCCTCTCCTCCCATTCCAGTCTTGTGTTACTCCCTGTCATCTCTCTACTCATCAGTCCATTGTAACTGGCCTCCTGGCTGCTCCATCATTTAAAAACAAAACAAAACACTCTCCCTCAGTCCCAGATATTTCTTTTGTCTGTCCCCCAGGTAGAGAAAAAGATCCCTCTTCTTATCTGCTAACCGGTTACCTCAACCCTTCTCAAGTCCTGTGTCTTTAAAGCTCCCTTAATTATTTCTATTTCTCCTCTTTGTTACATATATGTGTGTATATGTATGTGTATATATGTGAGTACATATATAATATATATGGTATGTATACATATTAAGCATATTATTTGTATATGTTATATGTACATATACACACATAGATCATATCCTGTTTATGTGCATAGTATGTATAGTGTTGTATATAGTATATACCCTGTTTATATTAGCAGTATATGTGTATGTATATATGCATGTTATAAACACTATATATAGTATAAATAATGTTTACATAAGCATGTTATATACACTATATATATTTTGTGTATATGCACATATATCTTATATAGTAGACATGCCATTTACATATATAATATTCACACATCTGCATATATAACATGCACATATGCATGTATATAAAACATACTGCTTATATATATATATACACAATATACTGTTTATATATGTGTATGTGTATATATATATATGTGTGTGTATACACACACTGTGTATATACTGCTTACACAATATACTATGTAGTATGTATATATATGTATTGTGTGTATATATACAGTACCTATGCTTATGTATTTATATAGTACACATATCTTATGTATATATATGTTGTTTATATATTATACATGTTTTATATTATATATACTGCTTATATGCATATATATAGTACATATACTGTTTGTGTATATATCACATATACTGTTTATATGTATATTTATATGTGTAGTTCATACATATACGTATATATACACTGTATGTGCATAGTACATATATATATATATATATATATATATATATATATATATATATATATATATATATATACAGTATATGTGTTTTATATACATACTGCTTATGTATATACACACCATATATACTGTTTGTGTATGTGTGTATATGGTTTATGTAGGCATTGTATACATACTGTTTATATAAAATTAATATACTGTTTATGTGTATGTATATAATGTAGTGTTTATATGTACTTTATTATTTATAAGTATTCATAGTGTTTAAATAAACACATCCCACGCATTATTGTTTATATTATTTGTAGTGTCTGGACTAGCTATCTAGAGGATCTCTGGATGAGCCTTGCTCTTAGGCGGAGGAGTGATGAAGGCAGGAGAGCCACCAAGAGGATGGTCAAAGATGGGGTCTGTCTATTTCAAGTCCTCTCAGCCCTTAAAATGCCTTAGTATTGATTAAATCACTACAGCACATTGAGCATTGTGCCAAATGTAGAACATTACATCACCATATCACACTAAGTAATATGCCAACTAGAGTGATTACATCATTACATCACACTAAGTATATGTGAACTAGAGAACCATTATCTCATTAATTACACTGAGTAAATACCCTGTTGTACGTATCCTTGCTTCAAGTAGACCTTTCCCAGAGTTCCCCACTATCTGTGGTCCTCTACATATTTATATATATGGTGTATGCATGTGTATATGCATTATATGTGGTGTGAGTATACACACACAGACACACACTTATATAATGTATATACTGCATGTACGTATGTTTATATATGTGTGTGTGTATATATGCACACACACATACATACTCACATTTTATATAGTATATACACTGTTCATAGATAGTAGAAATACTATTTATATATGCACATTACTTATGCTGTGTTTGTATATATGTCTATACATGTAGTACACTGTTTATATATATATATATATATATATATATATATATATATATATATATATATATACTGTATATATACTGTTTTCATTTATAGTGTATAAATGTGTGTTGTGTGCATATGTATGTGCATATATTGTTTATGTTTATTCATATATATTGTATATATACCTAATTGTACCATACACATACACACATATAATGTTTATCTGTATTATATATACACATACTCTTTATATATACATATACATATATGGTTATATAAATAATATGTATATATATATATCTTATACATACTTTTTATATGTACTCTTTATATATAATTTCTATACTATATATATATATATATATATATATATATATATATATATATATATATATATATATACTGTTTAGATATTATGTTATATATACTTTAAATATATAATATATATATATACTCTTTATACATACATATATTGTATATATTCTCTATATATAAACATATATTTTATTTTTGCTCTTTTTATATTATGTGTATTGTATATATATTATACTGTCTATATGCAGATATATATTATGTTATATATATTTTATAATATATATTGTTTATTTACTATATGCATACACTATTTGTATATTGTATATATATTCTTTATATATAAAATACATATTGTATATTTTGTATGTATATATTATGTGTCTATTATATATAGTGTTTGCATATAATATATGTAATATATATTATGTATCTGGTTTCTATATAACATATATAACTGTTTGTGTGTAGTATAGTACCTGTTTTATATATTGTATATATACTCTTTATATATATTTATATATACTTTTTATGTAGTTTATATACTGTTTATAATCTTATATGTACTATTTATATTGTATATTTACTATTTAATATTATTTCTATAACTATTATATGTAATATTTATATATATTATCTCTCTCTATATATAGGTAGCAACTACGTTTTTCTCTTTTTTGTAGTCCCTGCACTTAGTGCAGTGCCTGTTACCAACTGGCAATTATGGTTGCCCAAAAATGACCTAGGCTGCCTTCTTTTTTTATGTGCCCAGGTCACAACTCCAGCATCATTCTCAATTGTTCAGTGTCCTTCATATCTCATATGGAATATGAAATATTTAGCTCTATTTGCTTTAGTTTCCCCAATAAAAAGGCAATAATAATGGTATTTCTCTCCCAGGGTTGTCCAATGAGATCATCTGCAAACTGCTTAGTGTAGGTGCTATATGAACGCTAGCTCTCCTCCTCCTCATCATCTTCACCCCACAACATCTCTCCCTTCTGTTCCTCCCTCTTTACACAGTCACCATCTCTTGTTCCTCGTCACCTCTTTCCTGGATTATTACAATAGCCTTCTAAATGGCTTTCCTGTTTCTAGTCTCTCCATCCTAGTCCACCTTCCATTCAACTGCCAAAATTGATTTTCCTGTGGCACAAAACTGACCATGTCTCTTTTCTTCTAAGGAACTACCTAATGCCTCTAGGATCCAACCCCCCCCCAACATTGGCATTTAAATTCCTTTGTTACCTGCCTCCACTGTACCTTTATAGTACATAGATAGGTACATAGATACACAGATAGAGAGACAGACAGACAGACACTTATATAAGGATATAGATAGATCTATCTACATAGATATATAGATATATCTAGATAGATTGATAGATGATAGATACAGTGCATATACATATGCACCTATAGATATATATCTATATCTACATATTTAGATAGATAGATAGATAGATAGATAGATAGATACAGCACATATATCTATATCTATTTCTGTCTACCTAGCTACCTATCCATCCATCCATCTATTTCTCCTCATAAGATCAGACTGAGAGTTGAAAGGGACCTCCTTATATTTTACAGATGAGAAAGCTGAATTCTCTAGAGGTTCAAGAATGGTAACAAGGCATTAAAAGGGTAGAGCTCAGACTCCAAAGTATTTTAATTTGAGTCAAAGCTTACGAACAGAGGAAAATAATAATCCTTTTTGTTGAATTGTGGTTGTGTTTAAACTTTATATGAATAATTCCTTTGCTTAAACCTATCAAATTTTTGAAGTAATGATGATATCTTATTGATGTTTCTGGTAGCATTATCAACCTACAGTGTAGCATTTCTTAACAGAAGGAAGTATATTTTACCAATTCATCTATATCACTTTTATGTCTTCCTATATTTGAGTTCTTCTATTTGCTATCTTATTACAATGCACAAATAGTGAAATATGTGCATAGATCATAATCTTTTCAATTACTTTTAAATGAATGGGCAGCCAGTTTGTGTTTTGTTTTATTTTTCTAATAAAGAGCTTCTACGTGTATTTTAGTATCTACAGAAGTCTTATTGGAAGAATATGGTTAGGCTTCTAATCATTAGCAGATTCAGTAGATTTCTTAAAATTCTAAATTGTTTGTCTAAACAGGTGGCTCAATTCACACCTTCACAAATTGCATATTATTGTGAGGACCCCATAACCCTTCTGCCAATATTTTCCATCTGACCATGTATGCTAATTTTACAAGTGTCAAGTGATACCTCAGAATGATTACAAATTGCAATTTTAAATTTTATTATTAATTTGAAGTTTTTTCATATAATTATTATACACTTTTAAATCCTCATGTCCTTGGAATATTTTAATATGGTTATTGATATTTTGAATTTCTTCTTTTCAAAATTATTTATTTCCTTTGAGTACTCATTTTTTAGGTTATGAATCTGTCTTCTATATTAGTGTAAATCCTACAGATTTTGGATATTGGATTTTTATCAGATATCCTTGATGCAAGGATTTTTTCTCAATTTATAGCTTCTTATTTAATTTATCTTGACTTTGTTTACACAAAAAATTCATAGTTTTTATATATCAAAATGATTAATTTTCATTTATAATGTTTATACCTTATCAAGATATGGATTTTCACCTGCCACTAGAATATCTAAAAATATAATATTAAATTAATCTCTAATTTTTAAATAATGCAATTCTTTGTATACAGGTAGTTTATCTATTTAGAAATTATTGTGGTACATTATATAAGTTGCTAGTCTAAACCTTTTTTTCTGCCAAATTGCTTTCCAATGTCCTAAGCAATTTTGTGTTCTTGAATTAATGGAATAATTTACAGCTGTGTTTATTCAGTTCTGAGTCAGTCTCATTTAGTTTATTTTACTAAGTTTTTATGATATTATCTGTTATACTACTTTCACTTTATAAAAATATCCCTAAAACAACATGATCTAAGTAACCTGAAGTGTCCTTTCTGTGAGGTCAAAACTATTTTTATAACAATACCAAAATATTTTAATTTTCAATATGGTAACTATAAATAAACATAATTCACATAAACAAAAGCTCTTTGGGATCCTCAATATTTTTTTAAGTTATAAAGGAACTTTAGAACTCTTGTTCTAAAAATGCTTAACCTTTTGTTCCTTTAAAATTCCATTTCTGGATTAATTTTACTTGTTAGGAAAGTTTTCCTCCTATCAAAATTCATTTCATTTATACACAACTTCCACTCTTTACTCCCATTTATTCTTTCTGTGTCATATTAAAATAGGACTAATTTATGGTCTACATGACAGCACTTCAAATACTTGAAGACAATTATTTTGTCCCAAGACTCCTCTTCTCCAGGCTTATCAATCTCATTGTGACATGATCTCAGAGTATTTATCATACTCTCTTCTGGACTTTCTTCTCCATTACCTGCTTTTTCCTTTTGTGTGATCACCTTTGTTTGTTTATTTTGGATACTTGCTTTTTTAGAAGGAATGGGTCAGAAAGGCTTTTTTAATCATCATAATTGCTGCACTTTACATTGCTTTAATTTCATTTTTGAAAACTTTTCATCTTATATGTACTTAAATATTAGATTTTAAGATATAAGATCATACTGATCTTTTCTTTGAACTCTATGAAATCTACTTTTCCAAAATCTATACAGTTTCTTACTTCCTCTCATCTACCACAAACTGAGGTGATCCCTTCCTCTTCATGATCTCAATGAGTTTCACTTTTGAAATGAGTTCCTCTTGTTGGTGAGAATATTAATACAATTAAACAACAATTATATTATAGATAAATATATAATATATAATTATATGTAATTAACAATAATATAGTTGCAACTCATCAAGTTGATGTACCAAGTAATCAATAAGTCAAACTAAGAATTTATTTGGAATTTGGCTTTTGGATGACAGCTAGAGGTCCAGAGAAAGACAGAGACAGAGATAAAAAAAGACAGATCGAGCAGATACTCCGATAACTTTACTCCTTTATCACTACAAAAGAAATTGCTTCCATACCAGGCTTCTGATCTGTTTTCCAAACCCCTCATCTATTTCCTTTTGTACACTTGGTCTGTAGTATAACCCCATAACAAAAAAGCCCTCCACATTTATGTATAATTTACGAAGAGCAATATTTTATTTTTCCAATTACATGTAAAAACAATTTTAACATTCTTATTTTAATTTTGAGTTACAAATTCTTTCTTCACTACCCCCTCAATGAGATGACAATTTTATTTAAGTAATACATGTGCAAGCACGCAAAACATAGTTTCATGTAAGTAATGTTATGAAAGAAAAAAAAAAGACAAAAAAAGGTGAAATATAGTTCTACATAGTTCTTTCTCTGGAGTTAGATAGCATTTTTTCATCAAGAGTTCTTTGGAATTGTCTTGGATCATTGTTTCTAAGAATAGCTAAATCATTCACAGCTGACCATCACTCAATACAGTTGTAACTAAATACAGTGTTCTCCTAGAATCATTTACTTCACTCACCACATAAGTCTCTCCAAGCCTCTCTGTATTCATCCTGTTGGTCATTTCTTACAGAGCAATAATATTCCATAATATTCATATACCAAAATTTACTCAGCCATTCTCCAAATGATGGGCATCCACTCAGTTTCCAGGTTCTAGGCACTACAAAAAGGGCTGCCACAAACATTTTGGCACATATAGGTAAGTCCCTTTCTCTTCTATAAGATCTCTTTGGGATATAAGCCTAGTAGTAACACTGCTGGATTAAAGGATTTGCACA
This sequence comes from Sminthopsis crassicaudata, assembly GCF_048593235.1. Classification (NCBI taxonomy): domain Eukaryota; kingdom Metazoa; phylum Chordata; class Mammalia; order Dasyuromorphia; family Dasyuridae; genus Sminthopsis; species Sminthopsis crassicaudata. Next base: position 33,752,067 of record NC_133619.1, read on the forward strand.
GTTTGATAACTTTTTGAGCATAATTCCTGATTGCTCTCCAGAAAGGCTGGATCATTTCACAACTCCACCAACAATGTATCAGTGACCCAGTTTTCCCACATCCCCTCCAATATTGGTCATTATGTTTTTCCTGTCATCTTAGCCAATCTGACAGGTGTGTAGTGGTATCTCAAAGTTGTCTTAATTTGCATTTCTCTGATAACTTATGATTTGGAGCATCTTATCATGTGGCTGGAAATAGTTTCAACTTCTTCATCTGAAAATTGTCTATTCATACCCTTTGACCATTTACCAATTGGAGAATGGCATGATTTCTTATAAATTTGAGTCAGTTCTCTATATAATATGGAAATGAGGCCTTTATCAGATCCCTTGGATGTAAAAATGTTTTCCCAATTTATTGCTTCCCTTCTAATCTTGTCTGAATTAGTTTTCTTTCTACAAAAACTTTTTAACTTAATATAATTACAATTATGTATTTTGTGATCAATAGTGATCTCTAGTTCTACTTTAGTCACAAATTCCTTCGTCCTCCACAAATCTGAGAGATAAACTATCCTTTGTTCTTCTAATTTATTTATAATATCATTCTTTATGCCTAGATCATGAACCCATTTTGATCTTATCTTGGTGTACAGTGTTAAGTGTGGGTCAATGCCTAGTTTCTGCTATACTACTTTCCAATTTTCCCAGCAGTTTTTGTCAAATAGTGAATTCTTTCCCCAAAAGCTGGGGCCTTTGGGTTTGTCAAATACTAGATTGTTATAGTCATTGGCTATTTTGTTCTGTGAACCTAACCTATTCCACTGATCAACTAATCTATTTCTTAGCCAATACCAAATGATTTTGGTGACCGCTACTTTATAATATAGTTTTAGATCAGACATAGCTAGGCCACCTTCATTTGCTTTTCTCTTCATTAATTCCTTTGAAATTCTTGACCTTTTGTTCTTCCAGATAAATTTTGTTGTTATTTTTCTAGGTCAGTAAAATAGTTTCTCAGGAGTTAAATTGGTATAGCACTAAATAAGTAGATTAATTTAGGTAGCATTTAATTGTAATATCTTTTATCATAATTATAATAGCTTTATTATGTATTATAATATCTTTATTATATTTGCTTGATTTATCCAAAAGCATTTGATATTTTTCCAATTGTTTAGATCTGTCTTAATCTCTGTGGAAAGTGTTTTGTAGTTTTGCTCATATAGTTCTTGCCTTTCCCTTGGCAGATAGATTCCCAAATATATTATACTATCAATGTTATTTTAAATGGGATTTCTCTTTGTATCTCTTGCTGTTGGATTTTGTTAGTGAGATATAAGAATGTTGATAATTTATATGGGCTTATTTTGTATCCTCTAACTTTGCAAAAGTTGTGGATTATTTCTAATAGCTTTTTAGTTGATTCCTTGGGGTTCTCTATACTATCATATCATCTGCAAAGAGTGATGATTTGGTTTCCTCATTACCTACTCTAATTCCTTTAATTTCTTTTTCTTCTCTTATTGCCAAAGCTAGCATTTCTAATACAATATTGAATAGTAATGGTGATAGTGAGCAACTTTGTTTTTCTTATTAGGATCTTATTAGGAATGGTTTATCCCTATTAAATTTGATGTTTGCTTATGGTTTTAAATAGATGCTACTGACTATTTTAAAAAATCCATTTATTATGGATTTTATTATGGGTGTTTTTATTATGAATGGGTGTTGGATTTTATCAAATGCTTTTTCTGCATCTATTGACATAATCATAAAGTTTTTGTTAATTTGGTTATTGATATAGTCAATTATGCTAATAGTTTTCCTAATATTGAACCAGCCCTGCATTACTATATAAATCCCACTTAGTCATGGTGTATTATCCTGGGGATGATTTTCTGTAATCTCTTTGGTAATATTTTATTTAAGATTTTTGCATCAATATTCATTAGAGAGATTGATCTTTCTCTGTTTTTATCCTATCTGGTTTAGGTATCAGTACCATGTCTGTATCATAAAAGGAGTTTGGTCGGAGTTCTTCATTACCTATTTTTTCAAATAGTTTATATCGTAATGGAGTTGATTATTCTTTAAATGTTTAGTAGAATTCACATGTAAATCCATCTGGTTCTGGGGATTTTTTCTTAGGGAGCTGATTAATAGCTTGTTCTATTTCCTTTTCTAAAACGGGACTATATAAATAATTTATTTCCTCTTCTGTTATCCATTACAATTATATCCCACAACATTTTTAGACATTCCTCAATGTATGGGCATCTCAATTTCCAATTTTTTGTCACCATAAAAAGAACTGCTATAGACATTTGTATATATTTGATCTTTTTTAATGCTCACTTTAGGATACGGTTCTTAATAGTGGTATTAATATACCTTTGATCATAGTTCCAAATGGTTTTCAAGAATGGTTAATTCAGTTCACTACTCCACCAACAATGCATTAGTGTTTCAATTTTTCTACATTTTCTCCAACATTTATCATTTTCATTTTTTGTTATATAATTTGAGTGCTTTCTTGTAAAAAAAAATTGGATTATTTTTTAATCCATTCTGTTATCTGCTTCAATTTCATGGGTGAGTTCATCCTATTCATATTTACAGTTATAATTATTATTTCTGGGTTTTTAATCTATTTATCCTTCTCTTTTTCTCCTTTTACCATGTTCCTCAAAATTATTTTGCTTCTTACCACTACTCTTCCTTCAAACAGCTCCCCCTTCTTTTATCTCCTTGTTCTCCTGCCTTTCTTGAGGGTGAGATAGATTTTTATACCCAACTGAGTGTTTCTCTCTCTTTGAGCCAATTTTAACAAGAATAAGGTTCAATTGCTGCCTGCCACCCTGCATACTTTCCTCTCCACTATAATAAATCATTTTTATGTTAGATAATCCATCCATTATATCTCTCCCTTCACCCTTCTACTAGTGCATCCCAATCCCTTAATGTTATTTTTAAAATATCATCCCATCATAGTGAAGTAACCCCCTTCTCTCTTTATATATATATATATATATATATATATATATATATATATATATATATATATATATATATATATATATATATGCACACACACATACATATACCCCTTATAACTACCCTAATAAGGAGTAATTTCTTGGGACCTCTAAGAATCACCTTCCCATATAGGATATATACTATTTAATCTTACTAAATCCTTTATAATTTCCTTTTGCTATTTACCTTTTTATGCTTTTCTTGAGTCTTGTATTTGAACGTCAAATTGTCTATTTGGCTCTGTTCTTTTCATCAGAGATACTTGAGTCTTCAATTTTATTAAATAACTATTTTTTTCATCTGAAGGATTATACCCAGTTTTGTTGGGTAGATAATTCTTGGTTCTAATCCTAGCTTCTTTGTCAGCTAGAATATTTTTTACAATCCCTCTGATTCTTTAATGTAGAGGCTGCTGTGTGTATGTGTATATGCGTATGTGTATACCCACATATACATACACACATACATATATATGTAATGTTCTGTTGTCTCCAGAGACTGCCGATTGCTCTCTGGGAGGAGATCTGCTGTGTCAACTCAAATATCTTGGACAGATTCTTCTTCCTGTAGAGAGCCCTTGTCTCCAGACAGTTGCCACCAACTCTGGTCCAGAGTAGAGAGTCTTCTTCCTCTGGAGAGCCACCCCAACTCTGGCCCAGACAAGAGACTCTCCATCTCTCCAGTGCCACTCTATTTTATCCTCCCAGAGAATGGGTGTGGTATAATGCAAGGGCTTCTGGGAAAAATTACTTCAACCAATGAACTTGCTCCTCCTAAGCATGCAAGCTCCTCCCCAGGAGTTCAAAGGGGTTAAACTCCTAGTAAAGACCAGAACTAGAGAATTGTTAAGTACCGACCTAGCACTTAGTAAGAACCTAATATCTCATTATCTCATTAGCACTTAGTAAGAACCTAACATTTCCCCTTTTCTTTTGATTTAGAACATAGGGTGGTCATGACCTTGAAACATAAATCCATTAATATGAGAGGTATACATAAATTACATAAGCACATAGTAACATAGCAACATAATACATGCTAGAAGTATGTAACAAATAACATGATCAAATAATCATAAATTGAGAATTTATACATGTCCATAAGTCCATTGTCCATTAGTTTCATCTTGTGTTAGGAAATCCAATGATTCCTGCTGGTTTTAAAGTTCTTTAACAGTCTTCTTATTAGCCATGTTCTTTCAGTGTCAGATGTTTCTTAGATTTTCTCCTTTGTTTTGAGGTCTTTCTCTTTTTCTGCCTCTCTCCGATGGACAAAACGAATACAACTCGTTGGCACCCATCTGATTCCTTCTCCTGCTGAAGAAATACAAGCAAACCCTCTCCCCCAAGCAGTTAACCTATCTGGTCCCTTCCATTCACCACTTTCTGGGTCTCTCCACATCACCTGGTGATTATCTAAAGACAGTGGAGTTGCTCGCACTGGACACTGCCTTTCCAGTGGTAATAAAACCTGTTTGCCGGAGCCAGTGCATCTTTGTCAAAAATTAGAAAATCAATGGTACAGAGAACTAAATTTAGAAGTTCCCTAGGGCTACCTGTGGCTCCCCCTTTCTTTTGTTTTTGGATGAGTGTCTTAATGTCTCTGTTTCTTCTCTCTACTATTGCCTGACCTTGCAGATTAAAAGGTATTCCAGTAATGTGTAATATTTTATACTGTGCACAGAAGTGCGCAAAATGTTTAGAACTATATGCAAGTACATTATCTGTTTTTATTTCTTGTGGCACACCCATAATTGCAAATGCTTGTATAAGGAATTCAGTTACCACTCGGGCTGTCTCTTTTGCTGTTGGTACTGCAAAAGTGAATCCTGAAAAGGTATCTACTACCACGTGGATGAAAGACAGATGACCAAAAGATTTATAATGGGTCACATCCATTTGCCAGATTTCATTGGGTCTCAAACCATGAGGATTCTTCCCTGGAGGGAGTGTAGGAGCGTGGAAAGGAAGACAAACTGTACAGCTTTTTACTATGCTCCTAGCTTCCTCTCTTGTTATTCCAAAATGTAAACGTAAAGCTTGAGCAGCCTGTTTATATTTAGAATGAGATTCTTGTGCTTCCTGAAATAAAGGAGTACTGGCTAACATGGTTAGAAGGCTATCTGCCTTTGAATTTCTATCAAAAATAGGACCTGGAAGTCCACTATGTGAGTGGACATGCAAGATATAAATGTTGCTTGGATGTTTTCTCACTTGCTCTTGAAGTTCCTTAAAGAGCTGATAAATATTAGAGGCTGCAAATTTTATTTGGGCTGTGGCAATTCTTTGTACTACACCTACTGAATAGGCTGAATCAGTAATTATATTTACGTTTCCTTGGTAATAAGTAAGAGCTAGCATGATAGCAAATAATTCATTCTGTTGAGTTGACTGAAAAGGAGTCCTGACTACTCTCTTTATGGTTAAATCATGAGAGTATACAGCACAAATATTTTCTTTGGGGGCATCTGTAAAGATTGTTGGTCCTTTAAGAGGAACTTTAGGAACCTTTTCTTCAAAAATCCATGGCCAATTATGTAGTAGCCGGGTTATCTTTAATGGAGACCTATATGCAAAATTTGGAGCTGTGGCCAATAAAATTTGCCATTCTGGGATGGTGTCACAACATACATTAATTTGTGCATTAGTATAGAATGTGTATATTTTTTCAGGACTTATTCCAAATAATTGTATTACTCTTTTAATAGCCTTTAATAAAATTCTAGCCACAAGCACTGGGTAAGGAATAAGGCTTTGTTCTGGTTGTGCTGGGAGGTTCACCCACTCAATCACACTGTCTCCTTGATGAAGGACTGCTGTGGGTGCCTCTTTTATAGCAAAAACTGATATTTCCAAGGGTTTTTGAGTGACTTTCAACCACATTGGATAAAGCCAGTTCAACTTCTCTCAAAGCCTCTTTTTTTGTGCTTCTTTTGTAAGCAGGCATGGTGAATTTAAAGCACTGTCTCCCCTTAAAATGTCATATAGAAATTGCAGTTGATTGGTAGTTAGGCCTAACACTGGACGCATCCATTGGATATCTCCTATTAATTTTTGGAAATCATTTAAGGTGTTCAACTTCTCTGTTCTTAAAGAAAGCTTCTGTACTGTGAGTGTCTTAGGATATACATCATATCCTAAATATTGAAAAGGAGCATGTCTTTGAATTTTTTCTGTAGCTATATGCAGTTTGTAGTACTTCAGTGTTTCCATGGTCTTTTGTAGACATGCTTCTAACATTTGTTCCTCAGGTGCACATCCCAAAATATCATCCATATAATGTAACAATGTTACTTTTGGAAATGCTTTTCTTACTGGAGCAAGAGCAGCAGCAACATACATTTGGCACATAGTTGGGCTGTTTTTCATTCTCTGTGGCAAAACTATCCATTCATATCTTTTATAAGGCTCAGCCAAATTAACACTAGGCATTGAAAAAGCAAATCTTTTCATATCCTCCTTATCTAGAGGAATAGAATAGAAACAATCCCTAATGTCTATAACCCATAGAGGCCATTCTCTTGGCAACTGAGTAGGAGATGGAAGTCCAGGCTGAAAAGTTCCCATAGTTTCCATCTGTTCATTTACTCTTCTTAGATCAGTTAACATCCTCCATTTCCCAGATTTCTTTTTCACCATAAATACTGGGGAATTCCAAGGACTTAGAGAAGGCCGCAAGTGTCCTTGGTAAGTTGTTCTTGCACTATGTCTAATAAGGCCTGAATTTTATCACTTCTTAAGGGCCACTGTTCTACCCACACTGGTGAATCAGTCTTCCACTGAATAGGAACCGGTGAAAGTGCAGGTAGGCCTTCAACAGCAGCCCTGCCTAAAAAGCCGAAGTGCTTATTTGTAATCCTATCTGCTGTAAAATGTCTCTTCCCCACAGATTGATGGGGATTTTTTCAACCACAAAAGGAGTAAAAACTCCTGTTTCACCTTCAAATATCCATTTCAAAGGCCTAGCATTAACTTCTGCTGCTATTGATCCTCCCACCCCAGACATGTAGGTGTCTGCCTTAATCTTTGGCCAGTGACTGGGCCAATTGGCACCTCTAATAACTGTCCTTTCACTTTAAATAAAGTAAATCCTTACTTAGTTCTAGGTAAGGATATCATTTCATCAAGTCTCAGAGAGTTTATTTTTGCCTCCTTGCATTATTGGGGGTTTTTGTTTGTTTGACAGCTATATTATTTTATATAGATACACGAGGGCAGAGAATTTATTGTTGCATCCCTCCTTTGATTTTATTTCTCATTAATTTCTTGGTGTTTCTTTTGACACTTCTATATTATAGTAATTTTCTTTGGCAAAAGTTATTATTTTTCTTTGTGCATGTATATGTAAGTATATGTATACTTGTATGATGGACTTCTTTGATAGATTTGGTGAAACTTATTGACTTTTATTATAATAATATTTTTCAATGCATAAAATAAAATTCAAAGACAAGATTTGGAAAAGAAATCAACTAAATTAAAATAGCTATAAAATATTTAAATGTATATTTATGAACCCTAAGTTAGGAATTTCTGCTCTATCACTCCTCCCCTATTGGTAGATAATTTTCTACTTCCCACTTTCTTTTCATTTAAAAGTCATTTTAATTATATTTATAAAACTCCCCACAAATACATTTTTATTGTCCATTATTATCCACACTCCCTCACTTGGCTAGAGCACAATGTACCCGTATTTTTCTATGCATTATTATAGAAATATAAAGCCTGGACCTGAGTTCAAATCTGGCTTCAGACACTTAATACTTCCTAATTATATGATCCTAGGTAAATCATTTAAACCCAATTTCCTCACCTCCCTCCCCCCCAAAAAAAGAAATACAAAGCCTGTTCTCACTCTCTATTTTTAGCTATTTCCCCCAAATCTGACTTCCTCTTTGAAGCCTTTATTCTCATTCAGGAATAGAGAGCCTCATAATGTCTACTTTTTAAAAAACAAAATAAAATGTCATCACCCTCATCAATACTGTTGAGATTCAGTGGACTGAAGAATTAGAATGAGAAAGCATCTAAAGGGTCCACTAGTCCAGCTGCTTCTTTTACAGATAAGGAAACTGAAGCTCTGAGAGGCCCAAGTTCCCACAGGTATCAGATCCTAGGTTTGAAAATGGATCTTCTGAGTGGTTCCAAAACCAAGTCAGCACTGCCTCTGCTTTCATTTTGGCATCTGGGCCCATATGCATCAAACTTGGAAAGTTTTCTACCACTTCTCAGATATCTGCTCCTAGAATACAATTCATTTCTGTACTGTTAATGTTGAATAAACAAATACAAATACTGATTAATACAAATCTACTTCTCATTTCTGACAACATCCATGTATTCCCTTCCTTATTTTTTGGAATACAAGTACATACTTTCCTCCTCTTCAGGAAGAGACTTAAATCTATTCACAAAATACATTTAAATTGGCGTTTTGTCTTCTTTTAATAAAAAATTACACTGGCAACAGTATTTTTAAGAAACAGTTTTATTACCAGTAGAAATATATTGTAAACTAAGATTTAAACAGTATTAATTAGAGAAATAAGGCAAGTTAATGAAAAATCTGTAATTTTCAATTGGTTTGGGCTATATCCTAATTTGTCATAATTATAATTTTTAACATGTGGGAATTAATGGCTAGACTTAGAAACTGAACTATGTTGAATGAATACTTAAATGTGTCGGCCTTTGACTTTTTTAGTGCATTTTTCCTCCATCTACTTCTCCTGTCACAGTTAAAAGTCTTGCATGAAGGGCAAAATCTTAGAAGATGGCAGGCTGCTTCTCTAGCTTCAGCCATAGTAAAAACTAGCTACAGTCAGAACATACAGGAGAGAAAAGAATTAGATTGCCTTTTCCCTTGGCAACTAGCAGGTTATTGCCTCCAAGGAAAGGGGTGGGAGGGGGGGGAAGAGTCTTGGCAGATCTCATGCATCATTTTTATTTGGAATACATTGGAAGCTGTTGTATATACCTCTAACTCTTTGTGGTGCTGAATTTCTCAATCATTGGCTTGGGAGACCCTGAATTATCTCCTTTTAAGATGAGTGGTCAGCTCTCCAAAGCCAGGAGTTTCTGAGACAAAAGCTCACTTGGCCAATTAGTGGCAAAAGAGTCCCTGCTCTGTCTTTGAAGTCTTGTGATCCGACCATCTAGCACCTGAGACAGTTACTTCAGGGATATTAACATGCTCTCTCCTACTAGTCTAGTACTCCTCTGTCATTCATTCGCTTATTTCCAAGGTAGCACAAATAAAAAGTGTATTTTTCAAGTAAAAATTCAATTGCTGGAATTCCTGGAGGATTAATTATTGATCAAATCTGGGGCAAAATATTAAACCACAGCCTTTAAGAATAATAGCAATGGTCACATCCCATACACAATCTTGGGGCAGGGAAATATTTTAATTTTTTAAAAAAAGTCATTTTTTCCACTAATTCTTAAAAATAATGAAATTAACATATTTTGAACTTGAGCTCAGCCATCAAATATCGATTTAAATAGCAAGCACACCAGAATTTTTTGGATCAAAGGGAATCGAGACAGTGTGGGGATTCCAGTTAAACACCCCCAATGATTCTCCTCCACAGAACTTTAAAATAACACCTCAAATCATTTTTTGCAGTGGCAGAACCAAGAAAAGGAAAACATTTACCCAAGCCAAGAAAACTTAACAGATCCTCAGGAGAAGGCTTAAAATCAGGGGGACTACATTGTGGCAGAAGCACTACTGGTTCACCTTGGAAGCAGCTGGGACAATCAGAGCAGAGCAATGGAGAGCCCCAGCCTCGAGATGGTAAGGGGTTTCATACAGCTGATCAGGAAAAGATTAAAGAGGGCTCTTTGCTGAGTAAGGTATTTACTGGCAACTTTGCTGTCCACAAGCAGTTCTGTGGCACATCAGAACCCTTATCACAGTTCCAAGTTCAAGAAGCATGCTATAGCAAGGAAACAGGCCACCATCACAGTTCCAGGACCAAATGAATGCTGGTGCTTGTGGCTGCAGAAGAGCAGGGGCTTGGTCACAGTCCCAGGAGCCACTGTTACAAACAAACCAGGAAAGCAGATGCCCCAGCAACTGGGAAGCACTGTCAGCTTGCACTCTCCCAGAACCAACTGAAACAGCAGCACAAAAAAATCTAAAGCTTCAGACACTGCCTCCCCACCCCAGGTAAGCAGGGTCCAACTTTAACATAAAGTTCAGTCAAGAAGAAATAATGTATAACAATGAGTTAACAATAACCACCACTAAATGATTAAAAAATTTGTGACCAGAAAAGGGTACCCCAAGTGGCAGGGAAGTCCAAAACATAAATGTAGAAGATAATAGTGTGAAAACAGTTACAAGCAAAGCCTCAAAGAAAAGTGCTCACCGGACCTAAACTCAGCAGGAATTCCTGGAAGAGTTCAAGGAAAAGGTAACAGTGGTAGAGGAACAACTGAAAAGAAAAGAAAAACAACTGAGGCAAGAAAAATATGAAAAGAGAATTAACATCTTGGTAAAAAATTCACATATACATACATACATACTAATACAAATATTGAGGAAAGTAATTTAAAGATAGAATTGGTGTAATGGTAAAAGAGGCACAAAATATTCTGCAAAAAAAAAAAAAAAAAAAGAAGTCCCTTAAAATCATACTAGGCCAAATGGAAAAGGAGGTACAGAAATTCACTCAAGAAAAGAACTTTATAAAAGCCAGAACCTGGTCAATGGAAAATGAGACACAAAAGCTCACTGATGAAAATAATTCCTTAAAAATTAGAATTAGGCAAGAGGAAGCAAATGACTCAGACTTCAAGGAAAAATTAAATGAACTTAAAAGAACAAAAGAAAAGGTGAAATATCTTATTGGAAAACAACTGACCTGGGACTTTGAGGAAGCAAAGATAATTCAAGAATTACTGGACTACCTAAAAGCCTAAAAGCCATGAGCAAAAAAAATTCTAGATATTATATTTCAAGGTATTATCAAGAAAAACTGACCTGATGTCTTAAATACAGAAAATAAAATAGAAATTTAAAGAATGAATCAACCATTTCTGAAAACTGCTGGAAAAAATCCCAAAATGAAAATTCCCAGGAATATTATAACTAAAAAACAGAATTCCCAAATCAAGGAGAAAATAATTAAAGCAGCCAGAAAGAAACAATTTAAATACTGTAGAACAATAATCAGAATCACACAAGACTTAGCATATCAATTCCATGTTAACAGGGAGAAGGTCTTAGAATATGATATTCTAGAAGGCAAAGGAGCTAGGATCACAGCAAAGAATAACCTACCCAGTAAAACTGAGTATAATCCTTCAGGGGGAAAAAATGGAAATTTAGTGAAATACAGGACTTTCTAGCTTTTTAATGAAAAGACTCAAGGTGAATAGAAAATATGACATTGAAACACAAGACTCAAGAGAAACATAAAAAAGGTAAATATGAAAGAGAGATCAAAAGGGACTCAATGGAAATAAACTGTTTGTACTAGGAAAATGATTCATGTCGCTCCTGAGAACTTTAACTAGGGCAGTTAGGAGTCTACATTGACGAGGGCATGGGTGTGAGTCAATTTTGTTGAGATGAATCTCCAAAAAAAAAAAAAAAGAGATAGGAAGAACAAAGAAAATAATTTCTTTAAGTATTAGTGATTTTGATTATTTTATATGGTTATTCCATTGAAGTTTCATCTCACACCCTGCAAATTGACAAAGTTGGCAAAAATTAAGAAAAATGGCAATTTTAGTAGGAGCTATGGGAAAATAGGCAGATTAATAGACTACTGGTAGAGCTGTGAACTGGTCTAGGGATTCTCAAAAAGAATTTGAAATTTTGTCCCAAAAGTTATTAAATTGTGCATATCTTTGATACGGTGATAATATTATAAGGCCTATATCCCCAAAGAAATCAAAGAGAAAAAGGAGTCATATGTACAAAAATATAGCAACTTTTTTTTGGTAGTGACAAATTGCAAATTAATGGACTATCAATTGAAGAATAGCTAACAAATTACAGTATTTTAATTTAATGGGATATCATTGTAGTTACAGAGAAACCTGGAAAGATTTGTATGAATTGATACAAACTGAAATGAGCAGAATCGTGAGAACAATTTATTCAATAACAACAGTACTGTAAAGGCACCTTTGAAGGACTTAAGAACTATAAGTAATCCAGTGAATTACCCAGATTCCAGAGGACTGAGGAAGACTATCAGGATGCAAAATGAGGCATACATTTTTACATGGCTGTGGCTTTTTGTTTTGTTTGATAATGCTTATTTCTTATTTCTTCTGTCTCCCTGTCTGTCTGTCTGTCTCTATCTCTTTCTCTCTATCCCTCCTTCTCTTACTTTGTCTCTTTATCTGTCTGTCTCTCTTTCTTTCTATGTCTCTCTCCCCATACTTCTCTTACTTTCTCTCTGTCTCAGTTTCTGTCTTTCTCTTTCTCTCTCTCATATGTTAATAACTCTTGATATAGTTAAACAATTCCCTGATTTTTAAAATGAAGAAATTAAGGTGAAGAATTAAGGTAAAGAAATTAGGTGAGGCTGAAGAAGGTGTCCACGGTCACACAGGCAGAAAGCCAACATTTAAACCTAAGGCCACTGGTTCCAAATCTAGCATTCTTTTCCATGGCTTGGTGACTAAAGCAGACCCACAGGATGGAAAGAGCCAGCTACCTCTTCAAGTTTGCTGAAGCTTCTCCAATATGGAGACAATTCCAGGCCAAAAAACAAGGTACAAAGACCCAAGACAAAACAGGAACTTGCCTATTATCCAGTTCCTTGCTGGATACACTTTTTCTCCCAAATATTCCTGACCTCAGTTCTTAATCATCCCATAAGCTCCTTTCAAGGAAGACTGTTTTGCAAATTGCCTAGCTCTGAGAGTTTTTACACACTTAAACTAAAACGATAAATTTAAGCAGACCTTCACCAGCTATTTATCTTACTATGGCCCTCACCATGTCTGCAAAAGCAGTCTGTGATTCTGCTAGGGGCTTTCCAAACAGAAGATGAATAAGACAGGTCAGTCTGTGAGCTCAGAAGCCTTCTTGCCTCCTAGTCAGACAGGTAATGCTTGGCTCTAGAAACAGCCTGAGCCATTTCTAAAGGACTTACATGTAGTAAAGTCAAGTTCATTTGCATTAACAGCCCTATCACTAATTTTTAGAGAACCAAGCAAACAAGCTCAGGACATGCCTAGAGTTAATTCCATGTTATGAACAATCGATAAATATATTAGAAACTTTCCAAAGGGTCCAGGACTTGCTCAGGAAGAAGAACTGATATTTATGTGGTACTTCAAATTTTGCAAAGTGCTTCACATTTCTAATTGAATCTCAACAATCCTGTGCAGTAGGTATTATGGGTATCTGAACTGGATAATTGTGAAATCATACCAAGAAGCAAGAAGATAAAAAGAAAAATAAAAGAAAAACCAAAAAAAAGGATGAAAAGAGAGGATAATTGAGAAAGAATGAAATCTACTGATCTATCCTACCCTCCTTTCTCTACTCCTTGCACAGTGCTCTAGCATCCTCCCATCTGCCTCTGATCTGTACCAGACATTTCCCCATTGCCGCAGCAGACTTGATAGATGTGATCTGGCTAGGACATTCTCTCTTCCCATCTCAGTTACTGTTGTGTCCCACCTGTGTCTTCTTCCTAACACTCCCTGAATTTTGAGAGAGTAGGGAAACCCTAGAGCCTTCCCCATTTTCATGACTGAGAGAGCCTTGCTCCCCACACACTACTTCTAAGGGAGCTTCTTGCTGTGGTTTAAAAGGGAGAAGTCACAAACAACCTTCGTTCCACCATCCCCTCACCTCCCTTGTTTTTTGTGTTCTCCACTTTGGTCTCCATGGAGCCATCAGCCCTGTTGTCACAGGCTTTGAGTGCCCACTGATCTTAGTTGTATACAAAAGAGATCTGGAGAGAAGGAGGAAGAGCATAGAATAGAGAAATGCCAGGTTTGCCCTCACAAAGCTCTAGGTCCAAATCTTACTCTTTTACACGTGGGTAATTCTGAATTTACCACTGAACTTTTATAGGCCTTTGGCAATTTCCAAAGACTATATTTTTTAAATCAAAGAAAGAAGGAGTTCCCAGGGAATTATCAGATCCTTTGTGTTTTTTTATATTCCTAGAGAAGGAAAGAAATGAGGATCAGAGATGTTCATTGCTTCTCTCCCACTTTTTCTCACAGTTCACAGCCAGTAGAGAGAAAGCACTTTTTTCTGTCTACATAGCTATTTCTTTTTAAATATAACCACCTTATGTCTTAAGTTTTCCAGAATTGTTCTGATTTCAAGAAGAGGTAGTCTATTTTTTTTGGCAGTATTCAAAGGGTTTGCAAAAAAAGGAATTTTCCCTTTCAGATCATGGAGCCTGTTAACTGAGTCTGAGAACATGGTCATTGAATCTTTAAACCAAATGAAATGTTTTGATATTTATATTTTAATCAAAGTGTTAAGGAAGAATTAAGTTTTTTCTTGAGATTTCCAGAATAAAAGATATCACTAAGGGGAAAAAGATATTGTGTATTAGATTTGCTTCATTCAGTTATTAAAAATGAAAATTTTTTTTGATAAAAAACTGCCTTTATTCAGCAAACATCAATAAAGTCCTTATTATGTACAAAGCACTGTACTAGGCACTAGGGGAGATAGTAAGGGATCCTTCTATCCAAATGCTAATTATTGAAATCCCTATAGTTGCAAGTTTGCATTTTGTCTTAGTTTATATTTGTAATTTGAATATTAAAAAAAATAAATGACTGATAAATTGATGAAGCCCTTCAAAATGTTTGCAACAATCTCTCTATGATCAAGCCGAAAAAGTCAAAGAAAGAATACAGGATGTCATATAATGGTGTTATATAATTTTGTTGGAAGCATACAGCAAAAATGTTTCTCTGTTCATTCTAAGAATTAATTCATAATTGTAATTATAAATTGTGTTAAATCTAAGATAAACATTTTACCACTATTTTATGGATTTTTTCAACATAATGTCTTGATAAAAGTTATTTCTCACTATTTAATGTGAAATGTTTATCTGCATTTCACTGAATTTTCTTTCCATGTCCTTTTTTCTGGTACTCATTATACTTGTACAATGAGGATCTCCTGTATAATAATAAATAAGAATCGGTCTCTTGTAAAACATACAGTTTACCAGGCAAATGAATATACATTCATAAACAATCACATTAAAGATTAGAAAATAAATGAAGGGCACATGAAGTGATATAAATCATATAAAGGAAAGAATATATCCAGCTATGGTATCAAGGAAGTCTCCATAAAGACAAAATTTGAGCTAGCCCTAAGAGATGAACAATATTCATGGCTAGAAATTTTAGAATTTGGAAAGAACTTTCCATAAGTGGGAGTAATTTTATGAGCAAAGATGTGTAGGGAAGAAATTTGGGTTATTTTGCTTTGTTTTATTATTGTTTGGTATATTTATTTAATATTTTAATTTTTCCCCAGTTGTGTTTAAAATATTTTTACATTTATTTTAAAAACTTGGAGTTCTAGATTCTTTCCCTTATCCCCACCCCACCCATTGAAAACATATGAAGTTATGCAAAACATTTACATATAAGTCATGCTGTGAAAGAAAACAGATCTTACCCTCTAGAAAACCTCAAGAAAAATAAAAGTGAGAGAGAGAGAGAGAGAGAGAGAGAGAGAGAGAGAGAGAGAGAGAGAGAGAGAGAGAGAATTCTTCAATCTACATTTAGACACAATCAGTTCTTTTTCCAGGTATGACTAGGATTTTTCCTCATAAGTCCTTCAGAGTAGTTGTGGATCACTCTATTGCTGAGAATAGCAGCCATTCACAGTACCACCCCAGAATACTGTCCTTAGTTTGTACACAGTAAATTTCACTTTCCTTCAGGAGGACTTTCCAAGTTTTTCTGAAAGCATCTTGCTCATCATTTCCCATTGAACAGTAATATTCCATCATAACCATATACCACAATTTATTCAGCCATTCCCCAATTAATGGGCATCCCCTCAGTTTCTAATTTGTTTCCCTGAGAAGAGAGCTGCTATAAATACTTTGTACATATATGTCCTTTTTTTTTTTTCTTTTAAATCTCTTTTGGGATTCTTGTCTAGCAGTGGGTATTGTTAGGTCACAGGATATGCATGATTTTATAGCCTTTTATATCTTTTGGTCATTTATCAATTTCTATCTTCTTCTGGATGTGTGTTTTGCTCTTCCTTGTCACCAGAGTAACTTTCAACAGTCAGAATTCTTTTTTTGTTGCCTGCTCTTTTTCCCAGCTTATTATTTGGCTATTACTCTTTGATAGGGTAGGGCTCTGTTTGCAGCAATGTCCCAAATTCAGGGGTTTTGTACAGCTGTTTTCAGAAATGCTTCCAGGAACCTGAGCACAAGCCCTTTTCACTGCCCTGGCTGTTGGGAGGGTCCCTGCCCTACTGCAGCTCGAAGACCCAGAGGGCTGAAGCCACAGGCTCTTCCTCAGTGATGGAAAAGCTGAGACCTCCAGAAGCTGCATCTACCACTGCTCTGCCCACTCCTGTTTTGCTGGTTTCCCAAGATCCTCTCACACTAATGACAACCGTTTCCTGCTGACCTTCCAAGTCAAAAGGTTTCCAGGCTGTGAGGGCTGGAGCTTTGCTGAAGCCAGGACTGGACTGGGGCTGCCTTAGCTGAGGCTGGGAGGCTCCCATCCTGGAGCCACAGACCTTCCTTGCTGACTTTCTAAGTTGCCTTTGGCTGGAAAATGTTCCACTCCGTCTTTTTGGATATTTTGATGCTCTAAAAGTTATTTAGTCATTATTTAAAGGAATCTGGAGTGATTTGGGGGAAGAGGTCAGTGGGTTTCTGCCTTTACTCCCCATCTTGGCACAGCCTCCTGGGTTACTCTTACTGGGTCCCATCCCTAGTTTTTGACGGCAACCTGTTAGCGCACAGAAAGCATCGAGCATGGAACAAATCATATAATTCACCATCTTTTCTAGTTTCTCCAGCTGCCTTTCCTGAGCCAAGATATCTTTAATTTTGTTTATATGTAATTTGTATGTCTTTATAAATCATCACGGTTTTTCTGATGGAATGGAAAGGCTCCCTTGATGGAGAGAATTTTATTTTTGTTTTTTTTATCCTTAGCGTCTAGTCCTGTGCCTGGTACAAAGTAGGTACTTAACACAGTTAATACAGGGATTGAGAATAACAAAAAAAGCCAGATTTTTAAGTCATAAATTGCAAGCTAAGAAGTTGGGACTTTATCTGGATGACCACAGGCAAGAGCCAACGATGGTGTTTTAAGCACCGGAGTCATGTGAAGAAATCTGGACATTAGGAAAACTGAGCCATGAGACATTAGTGAGAAGATTTGGTGCAGAAAGGATGGATGTCTAAGACCCAAAAAAGTAAGAGCTGATGACTACCAGCATTTTTAAAATATTATTTTCCCTATGCCCCGATATGAACCTCTATCCTGCACACGGGTATGTGATATTTGTGTTATGTTTGCCACTATTTGTTAAACTGAGCAGAATTTCCTGTTTTCTTAATGCCCCTGAGACTCATCAAATCATTTAAATATATATACTACAACTGCCATATGGCCTAAGATAGACAGAGCATATAAAAGATTCCAGGCAGAGCAGATGTCAATGTAATGCCTTGTTTAATTCATACATAGAAAAAGAAATCATTCAGGTTTTTTTTTTTTTTTTATCCTAGCCTAGACAAGGTTTAATGGAAGGAGGGAGACAGAAGACAGCTGATTTTCCCCAGAGAACTCCCAATCGTAAAATGATCTAAACATCCAACCTGGAATGATGAGTATCATCAGATGAATTAAGTGAGATTTTAAGGATGACTTACTCCTGAAAGAATAGTCATCCTCAAAAAAAAAAAAAAAAAAAAAAAAAACCCTCCCAGCAAAACACTACTGCTAAATGGTCATTTTAATTGCTATCCAACTAAGATACTGAAGGATGGAGAAATTTATCCAATGCATTTTCTGTACCCATTACTACGGTAGAAAACCATATTACACAAGGAAGATTTGTACCAATTTGACCGAGACATTATATTCTTGTGTGAAGTAGAAGTTTTGACTTAAAAAAAGTTGAAGTCAATGCAGTTTAATTCAGTATGCACTTATTAAGTACCTACTGTATCTCAAGTTCTGTGCCAGGAGCTGGGGATAAAAAGGCTAAAATAAAAGAGTCCTTTCCTTTACTCTATTTTACAAGTATTTCTCAAGTATCTCTTTTATGCAAGGCAGTGTGATGGATACTGAGGAGATTCTACAGTCCTCATGGATTTGCGGTCTCATCCTACAGTGAATACGTGCTCACTGTGATTGCACAGAATGAGATCCGGATCTACTCAGACTATCCTGATTTCTGCCTTCTCCTATAAATCCCATATAGGGGGTCCACCCATGCTGGGGATGGTGGTTATGGGGAAGGAGGCGGTTTCCTCCTCATTTTCTGCTATGACTCATAGACAAATGGAAATTCATGGGCCACCCATCAATTATAACTCCCTTTCCCTACATGACCTATCCATCTTTTTCTAACCATTTTCTCATAACATCTTTATCTTCTGTACAATTCCTCATTTATAATGTATTACACCCATCATGCATTTCAGAAAATAGGTGCTGGGGATGCGCGTGCACACACACACACACACACACACACACACATCCACACAAATAATCCATACCCTCAAGATCACAGATTTAAAGAGGAAATAGACTTCCCTAATCATTTAGTTCTATAGGCTGTGAAACTGAGATCAAAGATGCTGACACTCTGGGCCACGTGGTATAATGAAGTATAAAAAGTAAATAAATTATAAAGAAGCCTGGATTCCCACAAACACCTCTGACCCAAACCTTACTACATTGCCTTTCACTGGCAGTTAAATGTGCGACTACACAATGGTGACCAACAGATTGGAACGTGGCCCTCCACTGATGAAGCAGCATACACTGGTGAGCGGTGTTGCAGAGAATCTCTGAACACTGGGGCTACTTCATTTTAGCCTTTTTATTCTCATCACCTCCCACAATGGCTGGCACACATTAGGTACTCAACAAATGCTTCTTGAGTCATTAGTTCTTGCTTCTGATAAGGAAGGCTGAGGAGACACAGGGCTACTAACTATAGAGAACATTTCATAATGAAATGATCCTAAAAACAAAGTCTTTGTCTTTTTTTTTTTTTTTTTGCAAAATCCTAAAAACTCTGGATTTCTTCTTAAAATGCAAGGATAGTGATTCTTTCTCTTCCCCGCCTCACTTCAAATAATTGTATCAAAATAGTAAAGCAGAACATGCACATAACACAAATCCCCTTACAAGCCACCAATTAATTAATGCCAAAGGCAAGCAAACTACTTTTTGCTAATCAAGAGAGAACAGAACAGAACTTGTACCTGTTTAAGAAATCCTATTATGGGAAAGGGGGAGAGCCAACATATTATTGGACTATCAATTACAATGGGGGGAAAACACATTGGTGATTAAAAACCAACCATTTCATTTGCATAAAGGATTAGATGTTTCCTTTAGTCTTCCTTAACTGGGGAAAGTTTGGAGAATTCATTGCCTCAAAAAATCATGCTTGGGCTTAGTTACTAAGTGAATACTTAACATTTTGAGGTGTAAGGATGGAGTGAAAGGAATAAGCATTTATATGGCACATATTGTATACCAGGCACATATACACAATACACACATATAGACATACATAAATATCCTTGGGCTACACAGACATAATATGCAGAAATGGCATACAAACTGGCTATTAACCACCATTCATTAGGCCCAGAGACACTAAAACCAAGTTGAAATTGCCCCTGAATATTGGAAACAGTAAGAACTCTTTACGTTTTGTCCTTTCTATTTTGAGAACCTAGCACAGTGCCCGGCACATGGTAGGCATTTAATCAATGGTTGCATGGTGTGCTCTCATCAGAGAAGGTGCAAATATGATCTTATCTGATCCTCAACAACAACCCTGTGAGATAGGTGCTATTTATTATCCCCAATTCTTTCAGCTTTTATCCAGTGAGAATTTCTCCCCTACTCAGAGCTTAGAGTCTGACCATTCTGAAAACTTTCTCTAAATAAATAGCAATATACAGGCAAGACTCAAATTGCAAATAGGCCTTTTTATTATTATGAAGAACCCATTGTATTTTAATGAAAGAGAATTTCATCATTTCAGAATTCTCAAATGATTGTTTTTATTTGATTTCCTGGCAAACACTAAATTAGGTTCAGAATCTTTTCCCATCTTCTTCCAAACTCTCATTCTAACCTCCTGTCTAATTTTAACAAATTTAGTGAAAAAGTGAAATTACAAAATGGAGCTCTTATTGTTTTTTTCATGCTGGCAAATGGAATTTTTATACCACTATCTGTTTCTGCATCCATATGTAAATGCATTATATCTATCTATCTATCTATCTATCTATCTATCTATCTATCTATCTATGTGTATAGATAGATAGATAGATAGATATCTATAGATATAAATATATCTATATCTATAGATCTATATATCTTAGTTAGGTGGATTGATCTCCTTCCTTCTTGAAGTCTACCAAAAGGAGTTACGAAGCATCCGGCTGTGATGGCAGTACAAGTTCAGGATGTTCTACCACAGGTCAGGCACAAATAGTCCAAGTGGAATCTCTAAATCTAAATTTGTGCATTTCACATTTATTTTGAACTCCTCCAATTCTGTTTTATTTATAGAGCACAAGCACCTTCTCTGACGAGAACACACCATGCAACCATTGATTAAATACCTACCATGTGCCGAGCACTGTGCTAGGTCTTCAGAATAGAAAGGATAAAACATAAAGAGTTCTTACTGTTTCAAGTATTCAGGGGCAATTTCAACTTGGTTTTTGTGTCTCTGGGGCCTAATAAATGGTGATTAATTGCCTATTTGTATGCCAGTTTTGTATATTATGTCTGTGTAGCCCAAGGATATTTATATATGTCTATATGTATGTGTTGTGTATATGTATATCCAATGCACAAGTCTACATGTATCTGAGTATATATGTATGTGTGTGTATAAGAACATTTTTGTGTCTCTGTAGATGTGTATACACCCCTTTTTGAATATATTCGTGTCCATTTATGTCTCAGTATGTGAGTGGGTATATATGTGTGTTTCTATCCCTGTATGTACATGCTAGCTAAATCTGTGGGCTTCAGCATCTTTTCTGAAGGACAAAAGGAGCTGGGGTGACTCCCTCCTACCGTGAATGACAAAAACTCAAGATAGTGTACCCTGACACCAAATGCCATGCTTTGCCAATCCCTCAAATGTCACTTCATGGGCAGCCTGCTGGGCTCAGCTCAGCACCACTGGTGCCAGCACTGTTAATAGAAAAAAAAATAAAGGTTAATGAAGGCGTAGAGTTATTTATTATCTTGAATAAAATAGCTGGGGCTTTATCTTACGGTTTGTTCAAGGCATAAGGTCTTGCCTTTGATTTTTAACATTTTATTATTCTTTTCTTCAGGCTTTGAATTTTAATACTTTTGCCAGGATACAGGCTGACCATATTTATTAGAAAGATACTGATAATATGGAGAGAGATGGAGATGTCAGAGCTGTGGAAATGTGATAGGGCAGCCACACAAAGAAGAAAATCATGTCCCTTACTGGGCTTAATCCATTAACTCAGAGCCTTGGAATGGAAAGCACATTCTATGTTATGCACAGATATTTTATTTTAACAGAAGTCCATCTCCAAACCTTTAGCTATGACACAGTGATATGTAGCAGGAGCTGACCTTTTGCAAGTGTTTGCCTCAAAGCACACACTTCAGGTCTGTAGCAACAGACAAAGCTTCATGACACAAGCCCAAGGTCTAACCTAGTCAGGAGTTTTATTGCTCCAACAGCAAGCAATGCACAAGAATGCAAACATTCGAGTGAGGAAAATAGCCCAGCCTTAAATGAGAACCTGCTATGTCTCTGTCTCAGAAGCTCCTAGAGAGCCAAGAAAAATCCGTCTGTCAAAGAAAAGAGAAGAATCTGTTCCCTGAGTTTTTTAGGCAGTCTGTCTGAAACAATTTAATTTAATGTAATATTAATTTTAAAAATTAGCCATTTCTGGCTTATCAAGAGAGACATAGACAGAAAAAGAGAAAGAGAGAGCAAGAGAGGAGGGGGACAAAAAGAGAGAGAAAGACAGAGAGAAAGAGAGAAGAAGACAGAGCAAGAAAGAGACAGTGACACACAGAGACAGAGACAGAGAGAAAGAGAAAGAATGACAGAGGGAGAGAGAGAAAGAGACAAAAAGATAGACAGAGAAAAGAGAGGCAGGGAAAAGTGTCCAACAGGTCTTTATACCCCAAGATAATTTAATGCAACACTGGTAGGAATCTTGAACAAGGAAAAGACAGAAATATATTAAAACATAATTTTTGTTAGCCCAGACTAGTTTAGTAACAAAGCCATCCTTCCATTCCTTCCTGGAGTACATCCCTAAAGGAATCCATGGGACTCATTACCCAAGATATGTAGGATCTTTTGAATAGTAAAACAAAGGTACTATAAAAGAGATGAACATAAAAAAGGATGCTATCTCTTCAATGTCCTCTCTTTCCTCTCCTCCCTTCCCTATGCACTGCTATCTCCACATCACTCCGAGGACAGGAAAGGTGAAAAGCAAGGATTAGTATTTGCTTTAACCATCAATTACTGTCCTTAAATCATTTCCCTAAGGAAGTTCTTTTAGCCTATACTCTCCTAAAAAGGAAAGAACTTTTAAAAAAAAAGATTTGAGAAATAATTTTTATTAATGTTTTGAGTTTTATTAAAAAGGAAGACTTTAGTATTCTTCCATCACCCTCCAAAGGAAAACTTGGAAATTATTAAACTACATTTTTCCATGCTATAACTTCTCCAAAGCTTAATTTTTGGAGCGGGCTCTCTGTTCTCATTTTCATGATTAGACTATGTTCAGATTTCTATGAGATCAGGAATTTTTGATGAGATGTTCAACCTTCCTTTCTCTCTGAACACCCCATATACATTTATTTCACTATTATCTAAATTTGTCATTCTTACTTTCATGACCTCATCCTTATAGTGGGATTTGAAGGAAAATAAAACAACAAAGGCTGGCAGGGAGGCCATTTATCAGAATAGGAATGCTTAGTTTATAAAATGCAAACTCAACTCCACTCAACCAACAATTGCTGAGCCTACTTTATGTCAGAGAATGGCATAGTATCTAGGAATATGGCCTTGAAGTTAGGAAGTCCTGGATCAACTCTGATTTTGAACACGTATTGGATGGGGACCTTGGAAAAGACATTTAAAGTCTCCATGCTTGGCTTTCACTCTCCCATGTCTACAAATTATTGACTCACATGAGTAGAGAAAGTTTCCTCATCCAGAAGTTTCATAAATCACTAAAGGGGGTCAGTGGAGTGTGCAGAGGGACCAGTGCCTCTGGTGTGATGAGCTTTTTGGACTAAGCCCCATCTCTCATCTATGATTCCAAGAAGTGTGCACAGCAGCCGCATCCCAGTAAACCAGCAGTCAGGTAAACCAGGTAACTGACAGGTCTCGGATCCAATGGTTACTTAGAGGGATATTGACCCCCACTTACATCCAACTCACAAGAAAGTCCAGGTATCACCTATGATGTCACCCAGCCATCTTGAGACTCAAAGGACAAAGGCAAGGGACACAGAGGCAAAACTTAAACCCTCCGTGACTTTGTGATGCTTCCGTTTCATTGCAATGGAGGAAGTGTTAATGAGTAGTGCTGGTCTTGAAGGCCGGGAGGTCCAACTTTAAACTTGCCTCAGGTTATATTTCCCTGAACAAATAATTTAAAATCTCTTAGCTTTTGTTCCTCCTTCTGTAAAATGAGATTAATAATAGTATTTACTTTGCAGAGTGGTTGTAAAACTCAAATGAGATAATATATTTATTGTTGTAAACCTTAAAGTTCTATAGACATGCAGTTGTTTATTATTGTCAATGATAATAATAAACAGGTATACATAATTCAAGAAAAACTAAGGAGAGAGAAAAGTAATAATTATAAAGATAAGGAAAAGCTTCATGAAGAATATGGTTAAGCCTTAGGAGAAAGTAAAGATTCCAACAGGTAGAAATGAAAAGGACCATCAAACATGGGGAATGGCTGGAACAAATGGCAAAGGTGAGAAAGGAGCCATCCAACTCTGACAGAGGCTCTTGGGGCAAGAGAAAGGCTGCTGAGCTTCAGTCATGTCAGAGTAGAAATTCTGAGAGACAAAGATTCTAGGATGATCAATTTTGTAACTGATAAATTGGGTCTACAGCCTCTCAATAATGAAAGACCTTGAGTGACAACTGATGGAGTCTTTGATAATAATTAGTAAAATGGCAGGACAAAATCTCAAACAGCCTAAGGGATACCTTCTTGTGTTAGCTATCAATAACATCATTAGAATTAGTACATCATTTGGAGTACCTCTTTAGAAGTCCCTTTATGACAATCAAGGCAAGTGATCTGAATTATAATATGATCTATTTTATTGGAACAAATTTGAGAGGGGATGATCATTAGATTTAATCTTCAGAGTTAATTAGAATTTTAATCAGAAAACCAGAGCTAATCTTCTAACAGCTCACCACCCTTTCATAGTCTCTGCGACCAGCCATGACTGACCCACTGACAAACTCTGTTGTTAAAAAAAGCGGGTCTGAACCCAGACACAGTGCATGGGCTTCAGTTTCTTTCCTAACAACTCACTGCCAATGTCCATTCATCAGCACATCATATCTTAGGGCTCAGCTGGCTCATGCAGTAGTCTGGTTTCTGAAAACATCTCCATTCTGGAATGGGCTCTGAAGGAAGAAGCTTCTCCTAGAAGATTTGCTTCTTTACTTAAGATTACTTGCAGATATTCTTAGATGTTTCTTTCGCAAAACAGATCTTAAGAAAATTTAGCACACTCCTAAATTTAATTTTCTAATGACCAGCCTGAGCATCAGGAATTCATAACTTGCCCAAAATATAAAAAACTTTGTAATTTTACATCTCATCTGCTGTTTTCTAAACTTTATACTTGATATGGATACTGTTGTCAATAGAATCCTAAAAAGTAATCCATAAGGGCTTGCAAAATGACTCCTTCTATAAAGATTAATTTAACCAAAGTAGATAGGTAAGCTAGGATGCATAAAAGGGAAACCTTCAGTTTTAAATTAAGCTTTTAAAAAGAAATCTTTCACTCCATTCAATTTTGAATAAAAAAGGAAAAAAATACATCACATCTTTCTCTTACCTCTATAAGAATATCACTATACACAAATTGCAATTCTTAAGGATGTGACAAGTTCACAAACTCTTATTTAGTTGTTTAGGGAACTCATATTCCCTACTGGCATCTTTGTGTTTTTAAAATGAACTAGTTGTAACTCAGATGTCTTACTGACCACCTTCTCTGACAAAAATTTTCTATAAACGAGCAGAAAACATTCCCCGAACTCTGTTTCAACTTTAGGCACAAGTTATTTGACAGCCAACAATCAAGGAAAGTGGCATGTTATTCACAGAGTATAGAAGATGTTTATGATTTACTAAATGGGAAAATTTCTTTCTTTTTTTTTTTTTTTGGAAAACTGAGTCAAGTGGATCCTACCTCAGCTACTGTGCCCTTTCCCAAGGACAGGCATTTACCTGCAGCAGTTGCCAGAGTGCAGCATGTTCCTTGAACATGTTAGATCTGTATCGATGATTTCTGGTTTTCCTATTTGGAAACAAAACTTGAAGCAATGTTAAGTTACATTACATCCAACAGGCTTTTCCCTCAATAGCAGAACAGAGAGCAGCATGATAGCTGACTCCAATTCATTACCAGATATAATTTCAAGAGGAGTATGTGCTGGCCCAAGAAAATAAAGGTTCTTTAAGTTTTCTCATTGTGGCTGGATGCCAGCACTCCACACTCTCACAACTTTCAATCGGTAAGGCAGCAGTAAGCGGATTTGATAGATCTGCAGGAAAGAATGGCCTGAAAAGATACATGTAACAGAATTTTAATATCAAAGTATTATTTCCATTCAAAAATCGGAAATCTCAGAGACACAATAGGAACACAATAGCAAAAAGAGCATGACAAATATCTCCTAATGAGCTTAAATGATGGCAGTGGAAGTAAATCTATTTCCAAATCATCCTACATAGAAAAACCACTTATTCTATCATAAGAGGCTTTTAAGCTCACAAGTCTTATAATTTGGAAAAGCATTAGTGCAAAACATATTTCATTAAAGACACAATCAGCACAACAAAAAGGTAACATATACATAAGGCAACCCTGGAGGAGAGAGAAAGTGTTACTATTTATCCCTTTGGATTGAGAAACAGAAATGGTAGTAAGCTCTAATCATCCTAATAGAAAGGAAGACTTCATTGTAAATGAAATCACCTAAGATAAAAAAAAATATGACATTTAAAATTATTGGAAAATACAAAAGGGATTTTACACATAAACATTTTAATTTTAAATTTACAAGTGTTAGGTCAGTTCAAAGTTTGTAGGGCTAAAAATTATAAGCTATTGCTATTAAAATTTCTCACTCTCCTATTTGAGGCTGGTAGAACACAGCCAAAAGGCTCTCAGTCATCTGGTCTGTGACCCCCACTTCCTCAAATGAGAGTCTGAGAATTTTAACAGGAGTTCTGTCTAGACTGAGACATAAAGGTCAGGGAACATAGAGAGATCTAAGTCAGTTTGCATAATAAAAAATATTTAAGGTATTATATAGAAGTTACATTTAAACCCTAGTATATAACCTAAAATGGACCACTAAGAATGAAATAATCACAATATTCATCAGTTATGTGGTGCTCGATTATGATATGGACAAGACACTTATTTGGTCTTCCCAACAATTTGAGTACAAAGAGGTACTATTTGCATTCCCTCTATCAATTAATAAATTGAGATAAAGAGAGGCAAAATAATGTGTCTAAGGTCACTTGACTAATAAATTTCTCAAGAACAGATGGCAATTGCTTTTTGTATGAAGTTATAATTAGTTTTAAGACGAACCATAATCAGTAAAATCACCTCTGGTTTTACAATCCCAGATGACATATTTTAAAATATCAGTTTACAAAATTCCATTAGATAACAGCACTTTAAAATCTAAAACTTGTTATCAAGTTGACTTATTTTCTAAAATTCCTGATGTTATATTTCACATTCCTACAAAATTTTTCTTTCTTATCATTTAAATCACCCAAAGAGCTGAATCTATTTCTTCATGTTTTTAATGTAGTCTTACTATATACTTTAAGGGGATTTTAATGGAGCCTTACTGTATACTTTAAGGGGGTGGTCACTCACATCATCCAGAGAAATGTCATTTTCTGCAGTATTAACCTTGGGAAGGGGGGTGGTTTAAGGACAGACAACCAAAATTGTTAATAAAAAAGTTGTCTCAATTCTCTCCTAACTTCCCAATCTTATCACTGATTTTAAATAAAATTAATTTTACTAAACTTTTTCCTTGCATTTGCAATACTTGCCCATTAGTTATTATGAGATATTGATCACTTGATCAATAACATCCAATATCAACTAGCTCACATAGTTAATAAAACAACACTGTGCGTCAGATCTCAGCTACACAACTTAATCCTAGTTAAATCAATTGACTGATAAAATTCTGGCATTAAATAGTATACTGGCCTTTATTGGTTTAAAGAAAATTAGAAGAGGATCAGTAAGTGCTAAGTGCTATTACAACAAATAGTGTTGGAGAGGCTAGCATCACAATCTACCTTTTAAAATAGACTAAAGCTTTTTGCCCTAACATAATATCTTCCAAATTTAAGTAAAATGTTCTATTCAAGCAATTCTAAAAACATTTGTTGTAGTTTCAACAATAGGCTTTGGCCATTTTACTGATGACTGGAAAAAAGGCACTATTGCTTGAGTAAAGCACTTGTAACTTCTATTTAATAAAAGTTATTCACCTTTGTTCTCCTTACTAAATTTAAAAATACTGGATTTTAAACTACTTTCCCTTCATATGTATCAAAAAATCTATTCTAAATATCCATATCTTTAGATCTTTGGCTTACTTAAACAATTAAGTTCAAAAACATTCTTGCAAATTGAAGTTTACTTACTTTTAAATCAGTCACAAGTCTTTCTCTTTTTGTGGAGGAAGCTCTCAAGAGCCAGATAAATTTAAGCTGCCAACTGTTTCTAAAAATTCACTGGTAACTCAAGAACCATTTGCAGTTTCAATACGTCTTTTTTACTGATGCTTGCAAACAGGTTCAATTCTCTTTTTTTTTCTTTTTCCTCTTTAAACGATAAAATTGTCACTGTCTAGGGAAAGAGTGATTAAAAGCTGATCCATTTTTTACTTTTTGTAATCTAGATAGTGTTTTATCTGTAGATTCAATATTTCTTTTTTTTCTTTAAGATACCCAGATAACATTCTGTAATTTCCTAATCAAGAGTTTCATTTTTCAATTCTTCATATTTCTTATAAAATGGTTTTACAAAAGCAAGTATGAATTTTTGAACATTAACCTTAGGTATATTAAATTGATTGCATTTAAGGTTAACATAGAGAAATCATGACCAAAGTATACTGTATGGACAAAAATTTATCTTTGCAGTTTTTAAACATTACTCTGATGTCAAATATTGGGTGGCTACATGAAAATTAAGTTCCACAGCAGTAATCTATATCAAATAGTTCCCAGGTCCAGTCTTCTCTTAAAGGTTATTTTTTATTCTTCAAGTTGTTCTTCTTTATGCAATACTTATTCCACAAATATGCCCACAATTCGTAACAACATGACCTTCATGTAGATAGTAGAAACATCTAGCCTTGGCCTTAGGCTTAGATTTTTTCCCCTTATCTTTTCCCACATAGACACAGTGGTTATATCTTTTAACACATCAATTCCTCTCAATTTTGTCACCCTGGGACATTATTTTAAAAATGTTTCCTGATTTCTGATCGATATCACTTGACAAGGTTAAATTAATACTTCAAGCATTACAAGGATCACTTGAATTTAGACCTGCTTAATGCTTAGTGTCTTCGAACAATCTATTAAAAATTATAAGGTTCTTCTGAAACTTGAAAAATGCTTTAAATTATGAGACAGACACACAAGTGGCCATAATCTACAAAATTTAGTTTTAGAATCCATTTAAATATGGATTGAAAATTTCTAATATTTAAAAGCATTTTATATAAGCTACTTAAAAGTAAAGATTAAGTTTAATTCACCCTCAAGTCTCTCTTTCATTTAAATAAATTTCTTTCTTTTTTGGGTCAAGAATAAAATTGAAATTGTGAACTGTCATTGAAATGTTCCTGAAGATGACTTCTAGCAGTCTGATACTTTTAAAACTAGAGTAAAAAAAATTCCCTCCATAAAAAATAAAATTACTTTGCAATATTTTTTTTCTCCTAAAACAAACTTTACAGTTTTGAAGCATCACAAAGACATAACATCCATGAATAGATTTAATTCATGAACAGTTTATATTTAAGGCTGATTATGATCTATGCTTATGTTTATGCTTACTTTCCACAACCACAAGAAAAATTAGCTTGGTCTATCACAATAGAGAAACACAAAAAGATATACATACAGAGGCACAAATAAACAGGCACAAAATTGATGAGCTTTTGTAGGGCATCCCCCACTACCCCCTCCTAAGACAAAGAACATGAGAATTTCTTACTTGTGTTACTCTGAGGTTTCATTAGAAATCTGTTTTTCCTTTATGAATTTTACTTCTTATCAGGTAAGGTAATTTTTCAGTTTGGAGAGGTTAAAAAAATCCTTTATCTGTCCAGTTTCCAATTAAGATATTTGGGTGGCTAATGGAGATAAACTCTCCGAGAATTCCTTTCTGAGGTTTTCATTATTTTCCAAGGGTTCCCTCCACAAGGAACCACAAACTGACAGTTCACAGATTTCAAACTGATGGACAATTTTAGCACCAGAACAAGTAGTCAGTTGATGACTTATGGATTGGCTAGAGATGTTAGGGTTCTGGTACAAGTGAATTGCACCTGGAAAGAGGGAAGAATTCAGGGTCTCCCTACTTTCTCTTGCTTTCTACAACTGGGTTCACGCTGCCATACTTCCCCTGTGTAAATCCTTTGTCGGAGGACCCTATTTATAAGCTAATGGAAAAAATATTTAGGACAAAACCTGAAGACTGTCACTTATTGATAATTTAAATATAGTGAACTGGAAATCATAAGACAGATACCCAGACATTAAATAATAAAATTAATATAAAATTATAATATTATTAAATAAAATTAATATAATAAAATTAAATAAACAATGACTAAATTAAAATTAAGTTTAAAAAAGAAATCAATGTGAAAATACACACACACACACACACACACACACACACACACAAATCCCTTTTCAAGCCAATTTTGGGACATACATCTAAGGCTGATTTTGTTCTCTATACATTCAGTTATCCCTTCTTTCTCATTCCTTTCTTAAATGGAAAAGTGTGTACCCTTACCAAATTGACCACCAAGATTACCCCTTAATGAAAGAATAATTATTCAAAGTTTTAGAGATTATCCCCTTGGTCTGAGCCAGGGGTCCCTTAGAGAAAATAAAATTCCTATGGTATAAGAATTCCCTGAAATAGTATTAATCCTTTTCTCCATAAGCTAAGAGTCTCCATTGAAGAATGAGAATGTTTCTGAAGAGTGTAAGATCCTAAGAGGAATTTCACAGGCATTCTATTATTAATTATTGCCAGTCAACACACTAAAACACATACAAGACAACAAGATAAATACTTCTCTAACAGTATAAAGGCTTTAGCTCGAAAAATCTGTGACTTAAGGTGGTGGGGGTCAAGTCTCTGGTGAAATCCTCTGTAGAAAAATGAAAATATCACCTGAGCCCCCTAAGAGGTTACGCCAGGAACCAGACTCACACTCATAGTTCCTTTATGGTTACTATTTATTGCAACAGAAATTAACAGAGTGGCAAGCAGGATCAATTTATTAGCTAGGCTATCAGAAACCAATAAATAGGAGAGTGTGGTCTCTCAATAACCCAAGTCCTTGAGTGAGGATAGATGGGGTCTTTTACAATAATTATCCAGAAAATAGAGCAAAATCTCAAGTATCTCTGGGTGTTTTCTTGTGGTTGGGTATCAATGTTATTGTCAGAATTGAGATTATATCATTTGGATCTTCCGACATCCCAAATTACAAACTTAAAAAACCCAAACAGTGGAAAATTGTTGTCGCTAGCTTCAACTCATTATCACCTGGGATTGATTCTGCAAATGACTTCATGGGCCTCATAGGGTCTGCAGGCCAGAGGTTCCCATTCCTGGTCTACAGGCAGTGGAAGTTGCTACAATAGTATAATTGGAGATGTTTGACCCTTTAGATTAAACAAATTTCTCTGAAAAGTTTGGGGTGAGTGAAGGTTATTACAAGACAAATACTTAATCTTTAGGCAAATTTCTCCTAGAAGGGTGAAGTTTATTAGGGGAAGGAGCTGAAAAAGGGAATATTAAATCTAGCTTGATTTACTTTTAGCAAAATAGAAAATTAATTTTCGGTCTTACAGTCTGGAGGCAGCTTCATTTATACTGAAAATACCATTTAGTATTTATACCATTTATTATCTAAATGTCCAAGAGTCTCAATCTCAATTTCTTCACATATTAAATAGGGATAATATTTGCCCTATCTTTTTCTTAGAGTTGTTGTGAAGTATTAGTTGAACCTTTCAGTGCTAAGGCAAAAGAAGTCACAGTGACTAGCAAAAATATCTGATAAACTAAACATTTTGCTCTTAGAACTTGAGTCTCTGGCCCAAGATCACAAGCTTGACACGTTTTCAAAGATAAGACTTGAATACTTCTAAATTTCATTTTACACCTGAGGAAACCAAGGCCCAAGGAAGTTCTTGATCTTGAACCAAAATGTACCTCCTTAAAACTCTTCCCTTGTTTTGTCCTGTCTTGAAGAGTTATCCATAACTCAATTAATTCAAATACTTATTGGATGCTTAAAACATGTGAGACTATGATATGCCTATTAAAATGCTTTGGACATAGTAACTCACTATTTTTTTTTCTTAAGAAGGAAAGTATAAAGGTTGCAAAAGTCACTATAGCATGCTGCTTCTCAAAATGTTATTAAACAAACAATAAAGGAACAGTTATTTCCTCATTCAACCATTCAAAAATATTTATTGAATAAGAAAATACTA
This sequence comes from Sminthopsis crassicaudata, assembly GCF_048593235.1. Lineage (NCBI taxonomy): Eukaryota > Metazoa > Chordata > Mammalia > Dasyuromorphia > Dasyuridae > Sminthopsis > Sminthopsis crassicaudata. The sequence goes on from NC_133619.1 coordinate 33,784,387, forward strand.
GGCAATTTTGAATGTGCTTAAATAAGGATCTCATTTATTAAATAAGTATACTATTTTTGTCTTCAAAATATTTATGATTTATGGCTGCCTTGCTCTGAAACATGGGTATTAGACTGCACATTTTTCTTGGACAAACAATGTATCTTTTATAGACTTTTGATCCCTTAGCACCTAGAAAAATGATGAAGAAATAGTTTTTGGATAAATGAATCAAAAAATTGGATACTCCTTGAACATCATTAAGAAAAAGAAAATAATCGTTTGATCAATTTTGTTCATTTCCTGTTTTCTTTCCCTTCTATTTATTTATGGCTTTTATATTCAGTGTAAAACTTCTCAGAGAACAAATGGATAAGATGGGAAGTGGTGTCTGGAAGAACTGAATCATTTGTTAGATTAGGGACAGAACCACTTCCACAATGGCCAGAATTATATTATATTATCCTGGGATTTTAGACTTGGAAAAAACCTTAAAGATGAATCCAGTCTAGCCCTCCACAACATTCTTGACAGGTGGTTGGTTGATCAACCTCTACCTGAACATCTCTAGTTACAGGGAGCTCGCTGAGACACAAAGAAACCCATCCACCAGCCTTCTCATTTTACACCTGAGGAAACCAAGGCCCAAGGAAGTTCTTGATCTTGAACCAAAATGTGCTTCCTTAAAACTCTTCCCTTGTTTTGTCCTGTCTTGAAGAGTTATCCATAACTCAATTCAATCCAAATACTTATTGATGCTTAAAACATGTGAGACTATGGTATGCCTATTAAAATGCTTTGGACATAGTAACTCACTATTTTTTTTTTCTTAAGAAGGAAAGTATAAAGGTTGCAAAAGTCAGTAAGATGCAGCCCCTTCCCTCTACTAGTTTATCTAGGAGGTGGCAAATGGCACGGTGAATAGAGCCCAAAATCAGCATCATCTGGCTTCTAATCTACCCTCAAATACTTACCTGCTCTTTGGGTATGTAATTGAAATTCTTTTTTAAAATTAAATTTAAAAAAATTTTTATTAATTTTATAATTATAATTTTTTTTGACAATACATATGCATGGGTAATTTTTTTTACATTATCCCTTGTAGTTACTTCTTTTCCAAATTTTCCCCTCCCTTCCTCTACTCCCTCCCCTAGATGACAGGCAATCCCATACATGTTAAATGTGTTACCATATATCCTAGATACAATATATGTGTGTAAAACCAAATTTCTTGTGTAACTGAAATTCTATTTTTCTTCAACTTGTTCTAATAATAATAACTCTGCTTATATACACCTACAGACAATTTTCCAGGTCCTGTATTAAGTGCTTTACAATTTTTATCTCACTTGCTCCTCACAACCACCCTGGGAATTATTTGCTCTCATCCCATTTTGCAGGTGAGGAAAATGAGGATCAAATAAGATACTCTTTGTAAAATTCTTTGCAGAGTACCTGGTACAATGTAGGTGTTTAATACTTGCTTGATCCTTTACCCCAATCTAATAGGGTGATAGTATGTATATACAAATATATGTAATACAAAGCAGTTTGAGGGGGGAGGGTTTCAGCAGATATAGAGCTATGTACAAGAAAAGATGAAAAGATATAGAGATCAGGAAAAGTATCATCAATGATCTTAGAATTTCATGCTAATAAATGTGGATTTTATTATACATTGGCAAAACACTGTAGACTGTTTGCTTTTTAGAAGAGTGCTATCATTAGAGCCATGCTTTAGGAAAATTGTTCTGACAGTGACGTACTTGAAGGGTTCAAATGGGGAGAAGCTAGGAGTAAAGAAAAAATTAGGAGAATATGGAATGGTGTAAATGGAGATTAAGAAATTCTGAATGAGGTATGGTAGAGATGGATGGGAATAAGGAGCTATAAAAATTACTGAAGAGGTAGGATTATGACTGACTAATCACAGGGATTTCAGGGAAAAAAAAAGAAAGCTAAGATCATTTCTAGAGGTTAAGCTTGAATGAGTACAGAAATATGGTCTCATGAACAGAAATAAGGAAGACACAAGAATTGAAAAGACCGATCAACAATAATCACATTTGTCCATGTCATTAAAACAAAGATCTGAAGAAGGCCCAAGTTTTCCCTCTGCCGGGTATCTCATCCACTATCCTTTGTATGACATTTTTTTGTACCTTTCAATATTTTAGTTACCTTCACTTCTCTGACTCCAGCTTCTTAATCTTCTTCTTAAAATGTGATAAGGAGAAACAAACATAGATCTCCTCCAGATGGGGCAGGGGACTGGGAGACTATTAGTTTCTGATCTGTGAACTAGAGTCTTCTATTAATGCGATTCAATTTAATCAACATTTATCATTTATTTATTAGTGTAGTCCATCCATGTTATAACTTCATAATTAGCTCATACATATGCAATCAATTTATTTCAACTCAATTCAGATATTTCATTTATTCTTGTTCAATATTATCTGTTTGTTCATTTGATTCAATTTAAGAGATATTTATTGTTAATGATACTCTTAGGCATTGTAGTAAGGGCTAGATATACAAAGACAAATACAAAGAGTTCCTGCCTCAAGAACCTTTTATTCTCTTAAAGGAATCAACATGGACAAAGAAAATTATCTAAAAACAACATTAATCATAGAAGAAAAGTTCATAGGATATAATTTAGATTGGAAGAGGACCTTATGGGCTGCAAAATTCATCCCTCCTCCCCTCGATTTTGCATATAAAAACGAAGAAAAGACAGGCTACATGATTTCTGTAGGACCACTAAACAAGTGTCTGAGGGAGGAAAAATATATGGGCTTTAAGATTTGCAAACATAAATCATTTTATTACAACAATCCTTGAAGGATTTATTTCAGTGTTATAGATAAGGAAACTGAGACCAAGGTCACACAGATATAACTTAAGGCAGGATTTAGGCAGGTTTTCCTGACCCTGAGACTATAGAATTACTCTATGTGTATATGATATTTTAAACAATTACAGAACTAAAATATCTATATAGGTGAAATTGTCTAGCACTCATCATCTCAGAAATAGGTACAGTAAAATACAGTAAAATTGGAAAATCTTTCCAAGGCCACACAAATACTGCCAGTCAGGAGTAAATTTCAAGATGTGAGGGTTCTTGGTCACTACGCCACTTGCCATTTCTACAGAGTGGATATTGCCAAGGTAAAATTATCATCCTCACATAATTAAACTATTGAGGCTGATAAGGAAAAGAATTAAAAATTGAATCTCATTGTACACATATTTATGTACATACATGTACAAATATAGTACAGCCACTCAACTATTCAAGCCCTCAATTTCCAATTACTTCCTTAAGAGGAAAAAGGATAATAACTTTTAAAAAATCAGAAGTAAAAGACATTAGTGTCTAAAGTCTTCAAGCTTTTAAAGGATCATGGCACCAGTGAGGAATTAGCATTACTCTGCTTGACCTCAGTGGGCATACCAAGAGCAATGGGTAGAAGTTGAAGAGGGACAGATTTTGGTTTCATGTTAGGAAAACTTTCCAAACAATTAAGAGTTACTCAAATGTGGAACAGTCTGCCCATTTCTCAATGAGTTCACTCTTCCTAGAAGTCCTCACACTGAGAGAGGATGACCATCCATTTGTGATGTTGTGTAGATGAAGCTTTTTCAGGAACAAGTCGGACTAAAGAGTCTGACTTCTCTTCCAATTATGAGATTATGTGGATGTCAACATCATTATTGCATGAAAGGAATAACTACAGAGAAAAATGAAAATGCTGCCTTTGAAGATTTGAGTCTTAGATTCTACCTACAAAATTATATTAATTCAGGTACCAAAGCTTTCGAATTACTTAGCAATTTCATTTTGTAGTTTTGTTCAGCACTTTTATAAACATCTTCCCCCATTCATTTCAAAAGTGATGATCCCACGTATATAATTTTCTACTACCAACACACACAATCAAAATGACTAATTCCAATGTCACTGCTGGTTGGAAACAATGATGAGTTACTAAATTCAGTGCATGAGTTTTCAACTACAAATACCTGAAAACTCAGCCTGGCATTGTAAGCAACACACCACAATGCTAAATTGGCTTCACTAGGCACATAGATATGCAATTATTTGCCCATTTTAACAATAAGCAATGCCCTGAATTATTATATTTTGCTAGAATGGGGAAGACGGGGAACATGGTTCAGATAGCCTGTGTTCTTTTAAGGGAAAAAAAGTTTTTATCATATTATGCTGAGGAGCTCAAACACAGTACTATAGAAGAAATGCAACCACATGAGAAAAGATGCTCCTATTATTTGTTCAAAAATAACAAACATTAAACACTGTGTTATTGCAAGGATGGTCTATCATTTTTTCATATCTTTCATATCAGATCCTCCATTATTTGCAGGTAGACAGAATGGTTTCAGTTGGCCAAATTATATTGCCTAAGATGGAAAATAATAGGCACTGAAACTTTTTTAAGCAGTTGACTCTGGACCTCAATTTCCTCACCTCTAAAATGAGGAAAATAATACTTGTATTACCTATAATATGGAATTGCTATGAAAGAAGTTCTTTGTAAGACTTAAAATATATGCATATGAGGCTTATGAAGTAGCTAAAAGCCACTGCAATTCAATGGTTCAACAATGCTTTGAAAAGACCTATTATAGAGGTCACAAATGCTGATGAGATCACAGATCCTTGAAATAGTAACATAAGCAAATACCATCCTCAATCAATAAGCATTTATTAAGTACCAACTATGTACTGCACACATGGGAACTAGGCATACAAAAAGAGGCAAATTTCAATCCATCATGCTAGTGTGTTTGGCTTTTTCTTGGTTCTGTTTCCCAGATTACTACTCCTTGCAACAATGATAATGCATCTTCATTGAGTTCACTGACAATATTATTGAAAAAAAAAAGACAAAAAAACCCCAGAGCTCTCCTGAATAAATGAATGAATGGGCACTTATTAGGCACTTATGTGCCAAGAACTGTGAATATATTAGCAAAGCAAGACAGTATCTGCCATCAAATAACTTATATTTTAATATGGAAATTCCAGTACACACAGAGAAAAATGGCAGCTTAGGGCTAGTGTTTGGGGCAGGGAAGTGTGAAGGATGATTACTGAAATATCAATAGATTCAAAGATATTTCTTTGATTTGATTATTTTTGTTTAGTAATGGAATTGTAGGAAAGGACTGGAAAAGGAAAGAGGGAATGAGAGGAAGAAAAAGTAGGTTGTGGGCAGGTCCAGGAAAAATATAAGGTGAAAAGTCCAGGGATCCCTGGGGAAAAGGTGGAGATCTGAGTGTAAAATCAAAAAAACTTAAAGATGGCAGAAAATGATGGTGTTGATGAGGATAATGAAGAACAAGAACAAGACTAAGAACCATCAGATTATGCCGTTAATAATTTAAGGATAATGGGCTTTATTAATGTAGACTCTTCCTTCACCAATCCAGACTGCAGCATTTGAAAATCTCAGTCGGCAGTGCCCATAAATTGTTATAGTCAAAAAAATTCATTAGTCAGTGGTCAATTCTTCTGGTAAAGAGTTTCTCTGAAATTTGTTAGACTGATGCTAAACCACAGACAAGCAGGATGGAATTAAACAGATGCTTAAACTCTTTCCAACCTGGCAGGAAGTACCAAAGCTTTCACTTTACTGGGAAAATCACTTAATTAATTCAAATCAATTCAATTCAACAAGCGAACATTTATCAGGTGTTGACTCTATTCAAAGCTTTGTGCTGGATGCTGGGGTTGTGAAGGCAAAAATTAAATAGCCCCTGTATTCACTCAGGCAGCATAGTGGATTGTGTGCTGCCCAGAGTCAGCAAATCCAATCTCAGACACTAATTGTGTTATCCCAGACAAGTTATAACCACTGTTTTCCTCAATAGTGAAATAGGAATAATGATAGTCTCTATTTCCAGGGTTGTTGTGAGGATCAAATGAGCTAATATTTGTAAATATGTAAAAAAAATTTGTAAAATTTGTAAATTACTATGTGCTTGGCACATAGTAGGTGCTTAATAAAGGCTTGCTTTCTTCCTCAAGGGACATATTTTTATCCTTTCCACATCTTGAGTCCCAAAACTAGAAATTATCTGTACCCTTCAGAGCTAGAAAGGCCCTTCTCTGATTAATGTGGGATGAGTAGAAAAGATTTGGCTGATACCAAAGTTAAAGTTCCTACTCCTCCTGACCCAGATACTTCCTTCTCAGTAAGGGTCAGCTATAATTTCAGAGTCTTCAATTTTTAGAATTCCCCTTCTCAATACAATTAATAATTTACAGATGATCCTTGGACATGGCTAAATTTCCTCAATCTATTGGATTCTGGTCAATTAAAAGTCCTTTAAATATTGATCTAAGGCATACTATGATTAAGATATGTTATCATCTAATTAGTAAGATAGTTTCAAACCAACACATACATTAGTTTTGAATTTGAAAGGGTATGAATAGAAATAGAAAAATACTAATTATTAATTATATTAATTATAATTATTTATACTATATATTACATATACTATAATAATCAAAATAGTGTATTTTCTCCCAGTTACATGTACAGATAAATTTTAATATTCATTTAAGTTTTTTTAATTCTAAATTTTCTCTCCCTCATCTCCCTCCTTCCTAAGACAGTAAGCAATTTGATATGGGTTATAAGCATTCAGCCATGCAAAGCATATATTACCATATTAGTCATGTTGTGAAAGACAGACCCAAAGAGGGAAAAAACACACACTCCCAAAAATATAGAAAGTGAAGACCTAGTATACTTCAATCTGCATTCAGACTCCATCATATAAACAGATAATTCTAAAGAGAATTGCAAACTATTAACAATCCAGTGGAAGAATGTTTCAAAGCACTAATAGTCTAGAAATGCAAATCAAAAAATTTTGAAGTTTTACATCACTCAACAAATCAGCAGACATGACAAAAGCCAGAAGAGTTGATGTCGAGGGGGTCACATATTGCATATAATGTCAGGGATTTTACTTGGATGTATTGATTGGTTTTGTTGGGGTCTTTTCCCTCTTATTTTTTCTTATTTCAAAAATCCAAAATCTGTTATAAAGGATGAGTCTCTGAGAGAAGTATGGGAGAGAGGGGAGGAAATCTAGAAATATACAAAAAAAGCCATCAACAAAAATCGATTTCAAAAGAAAATGAAATAGACAAAATCAATCTTGTCCCTTTCCCCCCAAATGCGTACACTTCCCCCACTTTTCGTGGGGGGGTGAGGGAGGGTGAGAGATTCATGGATATGAAACTTTTCATAGAATATCTGATTTTTTTTCCTTTTATTTTTTTTTCTTTAGCCAAGACAACTTGACAATGCAGTGGTTAAGAGCGCCATGGGATAAAAACCAGGAGAACCTGTGATCATATCTAGCCCCAACCATTTACTGGCTGTGTGCCCCTACCTGCCTCAGTTCCCTCATCTGTAAAATGGGGATAATAACAGTACCTCCTTCCCAGGACTGCAAGGATCAAATGCTTATTATAAGAATCCACGGTAATTTTTCAGCCAAGTAGAATATTGTTGCGATGTCTCTTTTGATATGAATTTAATTCATATTACCATTAATCATGACTACCAATTTAAAAAATGACAGTGGAAAACATTTCATCTTTTTTAGAAAGCGAGGATTTGACATTAATTACTTTATTCCCCAAATGCCACCCAGCAGCCCTTACATTTTCCCATTTGCTTTTTGTATAACTGCAATTGTTGAACTCCTGGAAAGGCTAGTGGAGACAACAGCAAGTTTCCAGCAGTGACATGAAATATCACTCATGGTTATAGTCTGGCAGGAAATTGCTGATAATTGTTATTATTAACTATATTGTTCTGAGAACTAAGCATTCTATGTTGAATATTACAGTAATTGCTCTAAGAAAACTGACAAAATTTTGACAGTTTTAGTTTTTGTAACCTATAATTCTCACTGAATAGATCTGTCAAATGAGACAGCATAGTATCTTGGAAGGACCAGGTGAGCATATTAGATTTGAGAGCCCTGGGTTCAATTATGACTCAGACCAGGGAGTCAAAGAATTCCTTAAAAGTAGGCTGAAGGAGGAGGAGCCAAGATGCCAGAAAAGCCAGTAAGTTGCTTGAGATTGTCCCAGTTTCCCTCATAAACAAAGTTAAATAAAGTCACTAAATGGACTCCAAAGTAACAGAATCTACAAAAAAGTCTTAAGTGAAACAATTTCCCAACTTAAAACACCATAAAATCACTTTAGGAAAGGCCTGTCTCACACTAGTAAAAGGGGAGCACAACCCAGTGAAGATAGTGTCCAGGCAAGTCAACGGAGGACTCTTAGCCCTAGCACAGGTCAGTATCTGAAACCCTTTGGTCCTGACTCATCAGGCCAGCAGCACAGCAGGCCAGTCATGAGCACCCCCCCTTTCCCCCTGGCCATGGCAGAAGTCAAACTGCCAGCCCCAGATAACTCTCCTCAAACTATATAAAACTGTGATCAAGAAATATATATCTTCACTAAATTTTAATAGGTCCCCTACATTCAAAATCAAATGGTCTACATGAATATCTCTTCAAGATATGAGAAAACACTTAAGATTTTTGTATGACAAGATAAAATTTAGTTTGTCATAAAACTAGTATTGTTGAAATATTTTAAATTTATAATACATATAATATTTAAAAGTATATGAAATTATTACTCAATATCATAAAATGTATTTTTTGTAAATGTTCTTCCTGAGTTTTATCTTTAATGTCAAACTCTGCATAATAAGGTATTTTCTAAAAACCATGGATATTTTTCACCAGAGTATTTAAGACCCAGACTTCTTGGGATACTCAGTCCTAGAGGAATTTCTATTGGACAACTATCCCCCCAAAAGCTTTTGTTCCCAATAGATCTGACTATAAACACAATACTGAATGATTCAACTAATTTGCCTCAACATTATCAGAGGCAACAGAGTTCATTCAGTACATGAGCTGAAATAAGGAGAATTAGGTTTCAGTTGTAGTTCTGATATTCTCATTTAATTGTAGCAAGCCAGTTAACTATTCTAAGTTTCAGTTTTCTCATCTATAGAATGGAATAATAAGGTAATCACCTTTTCATACATTACCTATCCTGTTCAGATGGGTTACACATACACACTTTTATGTCACAGGAACCCCCAACTTCCTTGAACTATCTATCAACAACTTAGTATTGTTGGAGAAAAAATACTTGATATCCATAGGGGATTATTTAATTTAGAACGTGAATTCCTTGCAGGTAGGCCTTGTGTTAGTCTTTCTATGCTTATAATAGTACCCAGAACACAGTAAGTATTTAATAAACCCTTAAGAGACAGAGTGCCAGACCTGAAGTCAGGAAGAGTTCAGATCTGGTCTCAAATACTAGGTGTGTGACTCTGGACAAGTCACTTTACCCTGTCTGCCTCAGTTTTCCTCATTTCCAAAAATGAGCTAGAAAAGGAAATAGCAAACTACTCTAATATCTCTTCTAAAAAAAATAAATGGAGTCCAAAAGAGACAGACATGATGTAAACAACTGAAAAAAAATAAATGCTTGTTGCCTTTACATGATTTAACTTTTTCCCAGCATGTAGCATAGTGGTATATATACCATAGAGGCCCAAAAAAGCACATCTTGAATTATGTACTAACATACAGGAAAGTATTTCAAAAAGCAGATACTTTTATGGAAATCCAAAGATATTTTGTTAGGTGATCCGGAGCATGAACAAGATTAGAAAATTATCCCTTCTTGCAACTATGACTCCAGGAAATTTAATCCTTTCCTGTTACATCTGTGACTAGAATTATCATATACAAATAGATGAATCCCATGGAAATCTTTTCTGACATTTAAACAGATTAATTTGTTCTCTTTGAAAGTGTAATGATGAAGAGTTACCTTGTTGCCCCATTTTGTAGGCTGACTTGCCTATTCCTAGTCCTAGCCCTAAAGAAGATGCCTTCCAATAAAGTTTTGTAATTTCATAAAGACCAATTTCACTCTAAAGTTGTATCCATTTCACTATAATGAAAATTGGACTTTAGAATGAGTGAAAAGCTATTTATGAATATAAGCAATGTCAACAATATAAGCAAACACTATCTTTAGGGAAAGAGTCTTTCAGTTCATTAGGAATTATCAATGAAGGTCATCACTTTTACTATAAACATGGACAGTGTATATCAAAATTGGGACTTGAATCTAGACCTTCCTAGCTTCAAAACATTCATTTTAGCATTCCATTTATCACACTGTTAATCAAGCAAAGCCCTTAAATTTACAAAATTTTAGGAAAAAATACAATTTCCAAGAAAGTATTCATAATTATATTGCAGTAAAAGCTACAAAAGGAAATTCTGTATATAAACCTATAGCTGGACAATATCGGCATATCACTGCTTTTCTTCCAGAATGGCAAATTCTTAGAATTTTAACAATTCAGCTAAGATTATTCTCAAGTCAATATAAAGGGGATTTTGTGGAGGTTAATTTTGCCGTCATTTGAGGTCTTCCTAGCTCCCAAACCAGCATTCTATTTATCACACCACAATGTCATTCAAGCAAAACCCTTAAATTTACAACTTTTTTAGGAAAAAAACCACAATTTCCAAATAAATCTTCATAGTTATATGGTAGTAAAAGCTACCAAAAGGAAAGGCTGAATATAAACCTATAGTTGGACAAAATCAGCATGATCACTATTTTTCTTCCAGGATAGCTCTCTTAGAATTTTAACAATTTAGCTAAGATTAATGTCAAGTCAACACAAAGGGGGTTTTGTTGTTACTGTGTTAACTGCGGGGGTTAATTTTGCCATCATTTGAGGTTTGGAGCTCACTAACCATTTTCAGCATGTTTTTTTTCTCTCTCAGTAACACCTATGCAGTTTGCTAATGTAGCTCTGAGAAGGCAGTGAATGGGTTTGGAGTTAGCGGCTAGAATCCTAACTCCTGCTCTGCTATACAGTATCTCAATGACCTTTCTTGGTCTCACACACACACACACACACACACACACACACACACACACACACAAACTCTTTTTTTTTTAAACAGGATGTGAACTCATTGAAGCCAGGGGCTCTGTTTTTGTATCTGCAGTGCTTTGAACAATATAAACATTGTGTATTGTATATGCCATACATAGCACATGGTGATCATTTAAATGCTTATTGACAGGCTGTCTAACCTTATCTTGGTCAAGTCACTTAAACTGAGTCTGAGAATCTCAATTCCTTCATGTATAGTAAAAGGACATTAGAACATAGAATTTTGAGTACCTTCCTCAAAGATTACTCTTATCACCAAGCCCTTTGTCCTATGAGTTAGCATTTGAAGACCAAAATTTGACATATTCAATCCTGTTTCACAGCATCTGCTAAAATATACAGCTGCTTGGGTCATGTTGCATGGATAGGGATCAATAAAGAGAATACACTCAGCATGTATTCAAATGAATAAATACAAGGTAGTTTAAGAAGGGAGAAAGCATTAAAGCCTGATAGGCTCAGGGAAAGATGCGTGGAACAGATCATCCCTGAGCTGAGCTCAGAAGAGGAAGTTCTTTGGAGGTGGGAGTAAGGAAAGAGTTCATGCCAGATACGGATATTTTGTATGAATTCATGAAGATTAAAAAAAAAAAACTGGAATGACAAATTTGCATTATAAATATGACTAGAACATGTAATGCATGAAGTGAAGAAAAATTAGTCAGAAAGGTTGTAGCTCAGATTGTGATAATGCCCAAATGTAGAGAACCATTGATGATTTTTGAGAAAGTAACAAAGACACACCTTGGCATTAGAAATATCTGGCAGTCATGTAAATAAGAACTTAGAAAGGAGACAGATTAGAAGTATGTTGACCAATTGGAAAGTTATCACAATAATCCAGATAAGACGTAATGAGCTGCAAGGGTGAAGATAGGAATACATGAGATGTTCAGGTAGAATTAAAAAAGAACACAATAAGCAGGGTTGAAGGAGAAGGGATATGAAGAAGTAAGAGACAAGATTGACTCAAAATGAGTATATGGTAGTAATAATTGATGGAAATAGGGAAATTTGGAAAAAAATTCCTTTGGATGGGTGAGGTTAACTATCATTGTGAGGGCAAAAAAAAACCCCAAACTACACTGTCCTCAATTTAGCATTTTGTTTATAAGATCAAGAGTTCTTTAACCAATATCTTCCTTCTCTTTAATAGAGCAAAATTTTTCTTTAAATAAATAAAGAATAAGTTGAGTTCATACTAACTACTATCTTGTCAGCCACAGGATTATAGTGGCCTTTTGGAGAATTCCCTTGTCTAAGCCATATTTGTCCAACCAAGCAAAATGTTGATAGCTTCAGATTCCAGCCTATTACCAGAGTCTCAGTGTCATATATATGAGGAAAGTGTAATTCATTTCTTTGTGATTGCTGAAATAAGGTGACTGACCCTCCCAGACTCTATAAACCAGGCTGGAGGCCAAGTTAGTGAAAGCAAGGGAAGGATATATGTGTTGGCTGCTGGTGGGGAATTAAAAGTGCTCCAGAGCTTAGCTGGAAAGTGAAAAAACAATCAATGTAAAGGCTTTGGGAAGCTGAATGCAGGAGGGGAGGGAGCATCAAAGCCTGGGAAAACATGGATGTTTTAGCCTTTGCTTCAGCCTTTCATAACTGCGATAAAGCAAGGGTTGGTTCATGCCCCATTCACTTAAATTGAATCCATGAGCAAGTCAAGACAGCACTCTAATGATGTTTTTGTTCCTCTTCTAGGAGTAAAGAGGACCACCAACACCAACACCAATATCACCATCACCATCACCATCATCACTACCACCAACAAAAACATCATTACTAATAACACCATCACCATCAACAACACATTGCCACCAACACCAACACCAGCAACAATAACACCACCAACAACAACACCATCACCACCAATACCATCACCAATACCACAACTGTAGCAACAACAGCAGGAATAGCACAAACAATAACAACATGACCTACATCAACACCATCACTAACAACACCATTATCAACAATACCATCATCATCATCATCCACATCATTAATGCCAACAAGATCATCAACACCAACAACATCACCACCATCATCACTACCCACCACATCACTAACATTACCACCACCAACACACCATCACCACCAACAACATCATCACCATCATCATCATCACCATTATCACCATCCACAACACCACCAACACTATCACCACCAAAACCATAACTAACAACACTATCACCACCCCACCAACAACACCAATGCCATCATCACCACTAACATCACCATCACCACCTCTACTACCACCAGCATCAACCACAACACCATCACTAAGAGCACATCACCAACATCATCACCACCATCACCAACAACATCAACAACATCATCATCAAATGTCAAATCCAAACCTTGACTGGATAAACTCAACAAATGTTAACACTCTGATTATCTCTTTAAAATACATATATTTTAATACTCAAATTCTTTCCTGAAGTATTTATTTTCTAATGTCTATTTCTTTGGTTTGCTTCCAGGATTCCACTCCACTACGAAGTCAAGCAAATCTCCATCTGGTTTCCAAGGCCTTATTGATCCATAACCATTACCGACAGTCCAATGATGATCATCATAAAAAATTCAGATTGACTCCAGTGATGTTTTTTCAACAATTATGTTTTGAATAATTTGTGTATTCCCAGAGGGAGAAAATTATGATATTTCTTTTCCAAAATTTTAGTAGGTTACAATTTATAGATATCTCCAAATTACAATAAAACATGGTGGTATAAAGAAAACATACCACATGACCAATAAAAATCATAGATCAACATTTAATAGTACCTAATCTGAATATTTTAAAAAGATTAATTTCTACTTTTCAAGCTTAGACATTAAATTCTGTTTCAATGTAAGGAACCATATTTGGAAAAAAATTATTTTGGATGGGTGAGGTTAACTATCATTGTGAGGGGAAAAAAAACCCTTACTACTTAAAGAAAATTTTATTGCTAAGGGGAAAAATGCTGATGAACATTTACTACTACTAAGAGCAATAGTAAAAATCCAGACAAAATAGGCAAAGATAATTTCACATTGCCCCACAGTGACCCACTAACCTTCATCCCCCTTGTACCAGATGGAATATTCTCAGTGATAGGAGGGGAGCCGTCTGTTTTCCGTGGCTCATTCACTTCCCATATGGCAATGTCTTCAGGCTCCAACTACTTACTGACTGGACCGTGTGTGTTTTTTCCTATTCCACTTGTCTAAGAGATTCAATTGCTCCTTCCTGAACCAAGTGGTATCAACTAAATATGTTAATAAATCTCTTTAGAGTTGAGGCCTAAAAATGATAGATTGTGACCCAAATCATTTTCTCATGGCCAAAAAAACAAACAAACAAAAATTAACTAAAAAATAAAGTTTTAGTCATAAGAGCTGAAGCTTGCTGTGCAGGACAATATCTGTTCATTCTCAAATTCCTTTTCATAAAACAGACTTATCTCAATTGAGCTCGACACATTTGGAACCTGTGGAATGAAGGATTTAACTTTCTGCAAAAATGATGGATAATCCCTATAGAAAACTGACAGTGATAGACAGACATCTTCTTTGTGAAGAGGTGATATGAAGGAGTGCCATTTTGATAAACACTATGATAAATAAACCCCCATGAAGATGGCAAGCTGACAGGTTCATATTAAAATGTCCTTGCTCCAGTGCCTTCCCACTTTTCTCAAATATTTAATGTACTCAACCAAGAAATTATTTAGGTAAAAATTTATTTGGAAAAATTGTGATCTCTGAACCCACTTGAATATTTGCATAGTGGAACCATCTTTCAAAAATATTAATGATTTGTTTTAAAACATTGATCCTGTTGCATACAAATATGTTACCTAGAAAGGAATATAAGTTGAGCTATAAATAACTCACATTTCTACAGTGTTTATGAAGCACTTTCCAAACAACTCTGTGAAGTATACAATGTGAATATTATCATTTTATAGACATGGAACTAAAACTCAGAGGGCAATGACATACAAAGTCAAATAACCAGTACATATCAATCCTGGAATTCAAATCCAGGTCTCCCTGGTTGCAAGGAACAAGAAGAATATTCCACACCTGTCTATACCTAAACAAGAAAAGAAGGTTTGAAAGGAATTGTTAAGGAAAAAATGCTCCCTATGTGACACATGTATCTCATTCAAATTCCCTTCATGTTCAGAATGCCTAAAGATTTCCAGCAGATTGTTAGCTCAGCCCCACACAAGTGAATCTACAGGGGAGCTGTCATGGGAAATGGAAAATACAATTATGATACGCACATAGGAAAAAAAATCTCAGCTTAATGTTCAAATCTTACCAGATCATAAAATCATAGAATCTCAGAGTTGAAACTACCACCTAAACAAGCATCCATTCTACATTATATGCAACAACTTAATATACTTTGAATCAAATGCCAGACACCATCTAAGTTCTGGTTATAAAAAGCAAAAGCAAAAATGATCCCATCCATAAAGGAGCTCCCATCAAAATGGGGGATAAACTGTAAATAATTAGGCAAATAAAAATACAGAGTAGATTGAAGTTAGCCTGAGAGGGCTGGCTCTAGTAGTTTAGGTTTAAAGTAGAATTTAATTAGAAAGCTATTCTAAGTGTCCTGGAAAAAAAAAAGAAAAAAAAAAAACTGAACTAAAGTGGTGGCTGAGTAAGAACAGAGAGGAGGATATAAGAAATATTGTAGAGGAAAAAATATTACAAGATTTCACAAGAAATTGGGTTCATGGGAAGTGGAAGAGAGAAGAATGGAAGATACATAAAAGTTACAAATCTGGACAGCTAGGTGTGGGGATATTAATACCAATAGAGAAGTCTGAGACAGGCTTGGGTTTGGAAGAACCACCAGAACTCTGTTTTGGATCTGTGCACTTTGAGATGTCTCTGAAATGTCCAATTTAAAGTGTTCAGTATTTGGAGATTAAAAATTAAGGCTGGATATATAGCTCTGGGAATCATAGAGAAGATAATCTAACCACTACCAGCCAAATGCAATGATTAATTAAGAGCTAACAGAGAGAAGGAAATATATCCACAATGAGTGGGTGTGAAGTGGATAAATATGTAGCAAAAGGGACTAATAAGAAACATTCGTATGGAACTATGGAGGTTTTTTTTTCTTTTAAAAACTTTTTAATGACATACTTTCACAACATATTTTTGTGTGCACATATAGTTTTTAGTTTCACTTCACTATCCTTTCAATTGACATTTTTGTCATTATGAATTTTGTTTTAATTTTGCTTCATTTTGCACTGATTCATATAAATTTTTTGTTTGTTTTTTGTTTTTCCAAGGCACAATACTAGGACATTCATATAATATTTTGTCATCAATTTATTGCAAAGAAAATGAAAGTACAAGAGCTGTTTAATAGCATTTCTGTAATAAAGATTAAAATTATTAAGAAATTGTCAGTAAGAATAATTTTGCTGATAAATGTTAACAATTTGTGATTCTTTTTCATGTCCTTTTGTAAATATTCATTTCCTATATATCCATATATCCTGGATACAGATCCTTATCAGAGATATTTGATAATTTCTCTTCTATTTTGGCTTCAGAAATTTTGTTCATGCATACAAAAAGCTTTTTGTTTTATTTTCATGTAATTAAAATTGTTTTTTTGTAATTTCTATTTCTTGATTTTCTCCCTACTTATATTTGTGAAAGATACTTCCATTTTTCTCTAGTTTGTTTTTTTGATGATTTGACTTTTTTTTTTAATCTTTTGGTTACTTATTTTTTTAAAACCTGATTCAAGTTTTTGTTAGCAGCTCTCATGAAAAATGGGGCACTTCTTAAGTAATTTATGTACTTGGACTTATCTAATTATTTCGACTTATCTACATTTCTATTTTCAAAAAGATAACAGATTTATTACAGATTACTGTTTTATAACATTTTGAGACCTGGAAATGCCATTCTTACTTTATTTCTACTTTTTTTTTTTTCATATTTTCCCTTTTGTCTCTTCAAATGTATTTTGGTATTTATTTAGTTCTATAAATAACCCTTTGACAGGTTAATTGGTTTAAAACTAAATTTATAAATTTAGGCAATAACATAATTTTTATTATAATGGTATGGTATGGTCCAACCATAAACAATGAATAATCATCCAATTATTTGTCTCTTGTACAGAGTGTTTTATAATTCTATTTATATAAATATAGACTATGTCTTAGATGATTGATACCTAGATATTTTAGGCACCTTATATTTTTTAATGTGATTTTGTTCACTTGCTATTTTTAAGTTGCTCATTTAAAATTCTGGTGGCTTTATGATTTACTTTATATACTGATAATTTACTTGTCTTAATTATTTCCTGATCCTCTGAGGTTTCCTAAACACATCACCTTCAACTTAC
Organism: Sminthopsis crassicaudata; assembly: GCF_048593235.1. Lineage (NCBI taxonomy): Eukaryota > Metazoa > Chordata > Mammalia > Dasyuromorphia > Dasyuridae > Sminthopsis > Sminthopsis crassicaudata. The sequence continues at coordinate 33,801,844 of NC_133619.1, forward strand.
TTAGGGTATTGAATTGTTTCAGAGTTGAGATATTCCTCTTTATCCTGTTTTTGGTAATTCCCAAAGGACCATGTCTTAGCAGGTTTATCATTTAAACATTTTAAAAGTTTGACATTGAGAGTTGCAGTTTACATATTGATGCTTGTTCCCCTTTTAAAACATGAAAGCTTATAGGACACAGGGGAAAGAACATTGGACTGGAAGCAGAATTTCATTCAATAGGTGTGTATTATCACATAACATGGCACTATGCTTTAAGTGGGGAAACAAGATCAAAGATGAAAAAGTTTCTAATTTCAAGGACCTAGTCCTGATTCTGCAACTCACGTGCCATTTAATACTGGATATGTCACTCAATAGCTCTCACCTTCAGTTTGTTTCCCTATTAAATAGATAAGAATGATCAAAATCTTTAAGGATCCAATCTGATATTTGTGAACGCATGTTGTTCATTTTAATGTTCTGAAGTGTAAGGAATGATTACATTGTAAGACGATATGAATCTGCAACTATAAGTCAAACGAGTTTATGAGCTACTCTGAATGAATTGGGGATATTAGGCTTACAGAAGAGCAGCCTGAGGAGACCTGAAGAATTGCCTTCAAATATTTTAAGGGTTATTATGGGGAATGGACTAAACTTTTTCTTGGCATTAGAGGGTAAAACCTGGATTAATTAATGAAAGTCAGATTGGCAGAATTTGAGTCAATGTAAAGAAAAATTTTATGGATCATTGGAAGTATTCAAGAACAATTGTGCAATCATGGGAAATTTCTAAGAAACTTCACTTATGCACTTTCTATTTTTCCTGAAATCCACTGATTTTTCAGAATAACTTTTTAATTCCTCTCTATTTCCTTCAATATGCCACCCATAAAATATTGGTTTTCTACCTGAAATTAGTAACTCCCAAGTCTGAGTAGCTTGGGAATACTGGCAATGAAAATAAGTAATTTTTGCTCTATGAAAAATGGCTGGGGCAGAAGAAGTGTGAAATCACGTTACACAGTTGGTAAAATTTTTGTGCTTAATAATCAAAATGATTATTAAATCAAAGCCTTAAAGAAAGTGCCCTGAATCTGTAGGTACTTTGGGATGGAGTTAGGTGAGCCTTAAAGGCTTTTGCAAAGAAAAGGTCAAGGCAGATTTAGGAGAGGCTATTCAAAGTAAAACGATATTCCAAACATAAACAAACAAGAGCCACTTGCCATGTTCTTTTGCTTCAACATAAACTTAATCTTATAACCTCAAGATTTCCCAAGTGCAGGCTTTTCCATTATTTTTCAGTTCTAATTCCCCATAGTTACTCTCTGAAAATCTCTGATCTTACAAGAAATGACAATCTAATTTTCATTGTTGATAATGACACTGTAGAGATCTTCTCATGGAAATAGGATCCTGATATACATGAGATATGGGAAATTAACAAAACGAAAGGGTTGATGTCATCCTCTGTGCTCCCATAGATTCAAAAGATTAAGGGTTTCCTGTGTGCCTAACAAATAATAACCTACTAAATGAAAGGGGGCAAATTGTTTAACATCTAGCCACGCACATAAGTGGAATTTAATATTTGTTGGGTTGTATTTGCATGGTTGGGAAAGGCGGTTCGAAGAATGAGGAAAGAGCAAAACTAGCCTGATTCTTGGAGATGGGAGATGAGAAGCAAGGAAAGATTATTAAAAGGAAGTTTCATGTCCTATCTCCCACATCAGCACTTCCTTCTTCAGTGCTTACTTAGACTATTTAATTCAAAGCACACCCCAGGAACTCAGGAGATTTATAAAGACCCCAGAGGAATGGTCTAAGATGTTCTGTTTCTACAGTACTACCATGAGTCCAAAAGTAGCCTATAGCAATGCATGTCAATGAGTTTTCAGTTATTCTTTGGAAATGATCAGAAGAAGATTGGCAATGAACTCGGAATACTATAATTTAGGAGTCCCTGGTGGAAAGGAGAATGGTATGGAATTTTAAGAAAGTAAAAGAACTCTAAATAGCCAACAAAGACTCCATAGTACAACTCAAGAAGGCTTCTGACTCTGCTTATGATTTAAAAATCTGACAAAAAACCTACATGGGATGTTTTAAAATATGTCATAACAAGATGAAAATTACTTTATTCAACAGCCTAGAGACAACAAACCAGCTAATGTTTTTTTTTTTTTTAATTTGGAAAGAGGGAGACTCAAAAGGCTTTCAGTAATTAAGGTAAAAGACAATGTTATGTAGGTCCATGGTCTAATACATTATTTTCATCCAGCTTTTGTACTATACATATATTAGTGATCATTTTTAGCTTCTAGACAAAATGTGAGTCTCAAGATCAGGAAAAATGGGTTCAGATCCCACCTCTAACAGAACAGCTATGTTATCCACATCAAGCTACTGTCTCAGTGCTCCAAGTATATATTTAAGACTCAGTTTGGGGTAAACTGCATTCTAGGAAATATTTCCATATTATAAATAACAGTTCCAATCACTCTCCCTCTCCTCTATGAAAGATATCTTTAAAATTCTGTTAAACAGATTAACAAATTAGTTTCAATTCCTTCCAGAAATCCAGGGAAAGGAACAGCAGAAGCATCGAATGAAAAACTGTAACTAGGGTAGGATTTTATCCAGGACATCAAATTTAATAGGTGATGATAAGATTTGCAATCTTTTAGTACTGAAGAACCAACAGAACTTGATATACAGGCAAGGGTTGTGAGGGAGTCAGCTGCAACAGAGAAGTGAATGTTAAATTTTCAGTGGAAACATTTATACCACAGAAATCAGCAAATATTACAAATCAGGACTTAATTTATCTTATTAGCCAGATTTAAGAAAATGAAGGAAATATTATTGTATGTAATGCATATTAAAGTGTTCTAAATACACTTTTCTTTCTTCCCAAGCAAAATGTTAAAATATTTACCAGCACCCATTACATATAGGTAGCAAGAAAAATTGATTAAATATCATAGTTGTCCTACTTCCCCTCCCAAATGATCCCCTTCTCTTAGATCCATTTGCTTATTTTGCCAACAGTGATTTCATCAGGGCTGTTGCTTTAGATTTAAAAAGTTGATTTAAAAGTTTAATGGCTGTTTCTTGATCTTCTCATAGTTGTACTATCCCAGGTGCACAAGATTCATAGTTAAAATTATGTTGGCACTTACATTGAATATATGGGATCTACTTCCTATTTCCTGCTCTCTACCCTCATTTCTTCAAGACTCAAAAGATCCTTTTAATAAGTGAAACAGAATTGGCTACACCATGTTATTTGGAAAAAAATTAGGACAGCAGCAAACTATGCTAAGAAATGCCCTCCTAAAGCTGATTTATGTTACATCGAGCAGCTTGGTGGTATGGATGCTACCCAAATGCAAGGAATGTCTCTTAAAGCAATGGGTGACCCTTATCTTGTCCCTTTTTGTTTCCTGGTCACCACCCTCAACCTCCTTTATGCTTTCCCCCGGTTCCCTTAGTTCAAATCTTTCACAGGTGCAAATTGCAATCTTCTTTGTCCAAAATAGCATTCCATGGGGGGCAAAGGGTTAAGGCTGCAAAGACTTTCTAAGAAGAGTGATGAATACAGAAATCTAAATTCAGATCCCAGCAAACAGGACAACAGACTTTCAAATAAACGAGACTTTAGATATCTTTAGATATGCTTTAGATTTACATGTGAGGAAACAGAGTTGGAGATATGAGCACGTGACTTCCAAGGTCACTCACACAGAAAGTCAACAAGGAGATACTCCAAAAACAGTGCTTTCTGTTGCAATAAGAGATTACCTCTGACAGTAGCTATAACCCTGGGCCATTACCATATAAATCTCTGAACCTCGAGGTTCCTCAACTTTATAATATCTTTTTTTGAAAATATATACGTATAGATAGATAGATAGATAGATATAGATATATACACACATATGCACAAATATATACACATGTTGGTACACATGTGTGCATTATGTGTGTATTCTATTGCAATAAGAAGCTGCCTGTGACACTAGCTGTAACTCTGGGTCATTACCCTATAAATCTGAACGATTTCCTTAAGATCGTTTTAAAACATATATATCTTTACACACACACACACACACACACACAAACACACACATATATCATCTAAAACTATACAGACATGCAGACATGCACCATATATATATATATATATATATATATATATATATATATATATATATATATATATATATATATATATATGGTGCATGTCTGTATAGTTTTAGATGATGATGATGACCCTACTGATGGGGATGAGGGTTACTTGAGTTCATGAGGCCCTCGGCAGGAGGTGGTGTGTGGGAGATGAGACACCATGCCATATAATACAAATACAAAAATGCACCCGTCGCCTCAGGAGCAGCCCCTCAGTAAAACTTTACTAAGCTGCCTCCTTCACAAAATGAAGCTCACTTTTTTTCATATCAAAAATATTCACCCAAGCTTCGCTGGCAAACCTCAAAGCTGAGGTAGAAGGATGGTGCTTGCGTAATAGGTGAGGAGTGTAGGGGGGGTGACAGGATGAAGAGTGCCCCCTAAGCCTCAACAGTAGTTGGATGTAACCTAGAATGCCAGGATGGAGGATGGGAGTTGGGAGAAGGGCTGTGGCTTGGGTTTTGAGAAGCTGCACAGGCACACCACTATGGGGGAGGGATGGAAGGTGGCCGGGTCAGTGATGCTGGATCAACTTACGCTAAAAGCTTAGCATGCCCCGTGATGAATCTTTCACACAAGCATGTATTAAACACCTACGGTTTGCCAGGCAGGGACTGGGGGGTGGGGTGAAGTGTGTCTCTGCTTTCCTTTGTATTGCCAGTGCTTAATATGTGCGTGTTGATTTGATGAAAACCACAGCCCCAATCCACAAGGAGCTTATCTTCTGGCCCTACTAATACAAAGCATTTATATTAAAACATATTATTATAACATAACTATTATAAAAGGAATAATATAATAGGAAGTAATTTGACATCTGGGTCTATTTCACTTGTAATTTGGGGTGAACTTAAAGAGTGGGGAATTGCAAAAAATGAGAAAGGAGCGAAGAGAGCAAAAACTCTTTCTCTCCGGGTTATTGAGGGCACTGCAGGAGTCACGTTGCAAGCCTCCGAGCTTCCATCTCCTTCGAGATCAACTAAAAAAAGTGCCCAACTTGGGAAGAAGCTTGGTGAAGCTCAGTGAAGGAGTTGGGCTAAGGCTGCGGTGGGGCGCTACGCGTTGTTGCTGCTTTGCCATTGGCTGAAAGGGGGGTGGAGCTAGCCAGTCACTTGCGTTATAAGCCTTGGGGCAGTTAGCAGAGCCTCGTGCTCTGGGAACCTCGTGTGCTGTAGACAATTGTTCCAGATCTCCTCCGGGTACCCGGTGGAGCCAGTGAAGGGAAGGCGGGTGATAGCAGTTTGGATCCAGATCAAGAAAGCTGTTCCAGACCTAGAGAAGCAAGGCTGTGCTATAGCTGTGATCCTGACCCTGACCCTAACCCTGATTGATTGTGCTCCGTGGTTGCTGTTGGTGTGCCAAGCTCTGCCCCCTGCTTGCCCCGATGTCTCCCAAAGCCTCTCGGAAATCCCAGGCAGGTGGCCCCGAGGTCCCATCTCAAGAGGCCCAGGCCCTGGTAGGGAGCTCCGAGATTGAGATCCAACCCCAAACCGAGTCCCAACCCCAGTCCCAATCAGAGTCCCAGCCCCAGCCCCAACCCCAACCCGAGTCCCAGCCCCAGTCTCAGCCCCAGCCCCAGTCCCAAGCAGGTGGCCCCGAGAGTCCAGCCCCGCTCCAGTCCCAGGCTAGCACCTTGGAGGACCCGGCCACGATCCGGCCCCAGGAGGAAGGAACCTCGGAGGTGGAGCCCCAGTCCGGGCTCTCCTCCCAGTCCCAGTCCGAGTCCCAGTCCCAGTCTGAGTCCCAGTCCAAGCAGGAGCCCTCCTCAGGCTTCCAGCTCCAGACGAGGCTCCTCGAAGACCCATTCGAGACCCAGGCTGGCCCCTCGGAGGCCGCCCAGCTCGAGGCCGGAGCCCTGGCGGCCCAGACCCTGGGGCAGCTGGAGGCGGAAGCGGGCGCCCCAAAGCCCCCATTCCGCGTGGGCGACCAGGTGCTGTCACTGCACGGCTCGCTGCTGTATGAGGCTAAGTGCGTGCGCGTGGCGGAGGCGGCTTGCGGGGCGGCCACCGAAGCCGAGGCCGGCTCCCTCACCTACCTGATCCACTACACGGGCTGGAACAAGAACTGGGACGAGTGGGTCCCCGCGAGCCGCGTCTTCGAGTACTCGGAGACCAACGTGCGGCGGCAGCGCGAGCTGCTGGTGGCGCACCAGGCCCAGCTGCCACCCGGCAAGAAGGGGCGCGGGGGTCTCCGTGCCAGGAAGACGCCCGGCCTGCAGCAGCGTGGCCCCGCGCCCGAGACCCTGGGCGCCGGCGAGGGCGCCGGCCCGAGCCAGCTGTGCACGACCACCCCGGCCACCCGCCGCAAGCGCGCCCGCGCCGAGGCGGCCGCTGCCGAGAGCCGTGCTGCTGCTGGCGTGAGACCCGACGTGAAGGTGGACATCCCCGAGGAGCTGAAGCCGTGGCTCGTGGACGACTGGGAGCTGGTGACGAAGCACAATCAGCTCTTCTCCCTGCCGGCGCGCAAGAACGTGGACGCCATCCTGGAGGACTACGCGCGCTCTAGGACGGTCCCAGGCACGGCGGAAGAGAAGGCGTTCGCAGTGGTAGAGGTGGTGGCCGGCATCAAGGAGTACTTCAACGTGATGCTGGGCACGCAGCTGCTGTACAAGTTCGAGCGGCCGCAGTACGCGCAGATGCTGGCCCAGCACCCCGACGCCAGCATGTCGCAGATCTACGGCGCGCCGCACCTGCTGCGCCTCTTCGTGCGCATCGGGGCCATGCTGGCCTACACGCCCCTAGACGACCACAGCCTGTCCCTGCTGCTCGGCCACCTGCATGACTTTGTTGGCTACCTGGCTGAGAACTGCGGGGCCCTCTTCAGCGTGGGGGACTACGGGGAGGCGCCCCCCGAGTACCCGGAGAGGGCCGAGTGAGGATGCCGCGGGCAGGGGCGATTGGGGGTGCAGTAAAGGCTAGCTGATTGGGACTCACCTGCTCGTATAATGTGGGGCTTAGGACGCAAGAATCGGGAGCACGGCGGGGGCGGGGGAACCCGGCTGTGCAGCGGCCTTGGGTTTCAGGCTGGGTGCGGAAGGAAGCCGCCTCTGAAATGGAACCACCGCGGTGGGCCCGCCCTCTCTCTGTTATCAGAGGGCCAGAAAAGGACGACTTGTGTTTGTAGTTGTACAATCCCTTTGATTGTAAAGCTCCTCACAAGATAGGAGTTGACTACCTGCAGCTATTGACTATCCTTGACCAGCTGCTGCGTTCTTGGAAAGTTGCTAATTTTAGCATCTGATTTTTAAAAAGTCTTGAAATAAATCTTTTCATTGAAAATGGCCACATTTAATACTGGTTGTCTGATTTATTTAAAAGCACGACTTTTATTTAAAAGCAATAATCTTTGTCACGAATTATTAAAAAGAAATAAACGAGACGTGTTTTGTTATCTTTATTAAGTTATAAACGGAGACGTGTCTTATTACTCACATCCTGCGGAAAGTACCCACTGTTCGGGACAAGCATCATCTCCTGCGTTGTTTGGTGGTTTCAGTACAAACAAGGACAACCATGGGAAATAACTAAGGAAATATTATCCACTGTTGCAGCCAAGCGCCATCTTTACTTTGTTTGGTGGTTCAGTATAAACTGGGACAATCAAGGGAAATAGCAAAATTACCCACTAGTCCGGCCAATTGTGAAGCCTGTAGCATGGGCTAATACTATATAATACAATATGTGTGTGTGTGTGTGTGTGTGTGTGTGTATATTTGTGTACATATATATATATATATATATATATATATATATATATATATATATATATATATATACACACACACAAATACTATAATCGAGTCACAGGTTCATAGGCTGCAGAAATGATAACATCTTGGAGAGCTAACTAATAGTTGCCCAAATGATGAATGAAGCTCAAAGACCAAATATGTTTTTAAGTGAGTCGAAACTTTTCCACAAATACTTAACTGGCTTTTTTTCACTATTTCAGTCATTACAGGTTACAACTAGTAGAAGTCCTGTACCCAACTATTTAAAAAGAGTTACTATTTGTTACTGGGATCCTATGTTAAAAATTCCATGTATATAAAAAAAAAAATCCATGTATTTGGTGATTAGGAGCATAGGTGTTTGATAAACTTTTTTTTTTTTTTTTTTAAATACTGTTAACATCTTTGTGTTAAGTTTAGACTTTCACAATAAAGGAGACAGCAACTTTGTGCTGAATCCTGTAGGACTGCCAAGCCATAACTCACTTGTTGGAAAGATGAAGGAAGGTCGTCTATAATGAGAGAATTACATTAGAATAATTTTGTACTCATAAGTGGATATAATTAAGAAAAGCTGTTAGATTAAAGTCGATTTCTGATACTTGTGTCAATTAATTGGCAAATTGTGAATGGAACAGCATATGTGTACATTTCATAATTAAAGTATAGGTTGTCATAGGCAAGTATCACAAGATGTGGCTAGATCACTACCTCTCAGGTATGTATCTAGAGTTGGTTAATATTCAGATACAGATTGGTCCTTTCCAACTGATACTCTAAAGTAGCCCAAAGCATATCTTTTGCCATCATGAGGGTTTTTTCTTAAATATATATATATATATATATATATATATATATATATATATATATATATATATATACATACAAACACACACACACAATGTGCATCTGGCAATAAGGGTTGTTTGGCAAATATTGCTGGGTGATGAAGCTGTGTCAGTGAACGTCTGATAATTTATGTGCCCACTGGCATCAATATCATCTTATTTTCTGGGATAGGAAGGGATCTGGTGGATAGATGCCCCAATAAGAGAAAAGACAATTCTCTGCTGTGGGGTGCTTCCATATGACATACCATGAGGCCAGTCAGTAAAATACTCTACATTACAGAATAAGCTACATTCTTGAAGTTTAAAGGTTTTTAAAAAGTCCTATTTCAAAAGAATTTCAAGAGCTTAACTCTTTGAGAAATTGTGCAATCCCTTTTTCATGGTCCCAAGAAGGAGTAGATATGGGGAACTTCCAGGAGAGGAAATGTCTTCCACCAACAAGCATTAGTCCTGTTGCTGCACTGAGCAGACTGAGGCAGGGGATGTCATTGGCATTGGGTACCATAGCCACTGTGTGTCACACCCATTTCTTCTTGGTTCTTCAATCATTATGTGTTGCTGTCAGTTTATGTGCTTTTTAATTGCATTTTTGTATTTTTAAAATCATTGGAAATCTAGAAACCTTTGTCTTATGGAAGTCACCGCTTCAATCTGTGTCCTATTTTTTGTTGTTGTTGTTGTTGTTATTTTGCTTTTTTTTCCAGCATGGTAAAACGAATTAAAAACAAAACAAAACAAAACAAAAAACAAAACAAAAATCCTCTAGATTTACTTGCCAAGGGTGTGGTGAGATACATAAGGGCCCATCTGGTTTGTGTTTTCATTTTCCTAGTGGGATCCCCTGCAAGCAGACACATAGGCAGTCCAATTTTTATTCTAACACCCACCTTCAACTTTTGGAAGAGGAAAAAGGAGGCGTGATGGAGAGAACCTATTCATGATCATTTTCCCCACCTACAAAATAGAGGTCATAATAGCACCTCCATTCCAGGATTTTTGTCAGAATCAAATGTAATGATGTTAGAAGCACAGCACCAGGCTCACAGGAAACACTACACAAATGATATAATAATAATAATAATAATAATAATAATAATAATAATAACAATAACAACAACAATAATAATAATAATATTGATTATTATTATTTACAATTATTCCAACAACTGATTCTTCTGGTGGTTGGAAGAGTGGTAGGGAGAATATTGATCATTAAAAAGACAATAGTTTTCTCATTATATAACATCCCTTTCCAGTGAACACCAGCTTTTTATTAGCCTTATGGGGCAGCTAAGTGGTGAAGTGGCCGGAGCAGGTGGTTCTGAGTCAGACTCATTTTCCTGAATTCAAATGTGGCTCCAGACACTTAGTTCCTAGCTGTGTAACCCTGGGCCAGTCACTTAACTGTTTGCCTCAGTTCCTCATCTATTAAGTTATCTGGAGAAGAAAATCACAAACCTCTCCTGGAGAAAGAAATGACAAATTACTCCTGGAGAAAGAAATAGCAAACTACTCCTGCATCTTTGCCAAGAAAGCCCCAAGGGGGCTCACAAAAAGTCCTAGAGATCTGAAAAATGAGTGAGCAGCAACAAGCAACAATAGTAAAGAGAAATAATCAACATTTTTAAACACTATTATGGGCCAGGTGCTGTTCTAAGCATCAGTCAGACTGATGGATTTTGCACATATATAAAATTCATACCAACTACTGTGGTAATTACTACCAATGGTTAAATGACATATTTTTCGTTTTTTCTCACTTGAGAATTTTATTTTATTTTCAATTTTTTGGAAATAAGCAATTATGCTTCATTTATTTCTTAGTACCTTAATTTTATTTTATAGGTAAAGTTGCCAGCTTTATAAAGATATTATATATTACATTACAACATGAACAATAAATTAATAATATTATGATATATACATTTTTCCCCTCTTAGTAGCCATTGAGATGGCAAGACCTGCATTGGTCCTTTAGCTCTCTTTCCTAAATAAATCCATATTGAATTTGTTTTCTAAGGATAGGCTGTGCTTGTGTTCCTGTATTGCTCGGAATAGGGTCTGTCTTTTGTACATCTGGAGAATACAATCCTGTTAGTGCCAGCTCTGCTGGTTTGTGTTTGGTAGTGGGCAGCCAGGAGCAACCTTGGATTTGGGAGATTACTTAATGAAGTAGCTGAGAATTATAAAAACAGCAATTTAACCTCGGTGTTGATCAGTCTTATTATGAGGAAGGTGGTATAATGGATAGAGTGCCAGGCTGGAGTTGGGAAGAGCTGAAAATTTGTCTCTGTAAGACTCTTTCTGTGGCTCAATTTTTGATGTAAATAACTCGGATATCTGATGTGTGATGCATATTGACTGTATAATACATGACACTTTCATATAATATGAGGCATATTGACTTACATAAAACATTAATATACTATATGTGATGAGTTTAGATATATAGGTATGTAAATATGGTACATTACTGACCATAGCCTTGTGAAATGGATAGTGTAAGAAATATCCCCATTTTAAAGAGAAATAAATTGAGCCTCAGAAAGACTAAGTCATTTGCCCAAAGTCCTAAGTCTAACAAGTAACAACCTCTGGACCCATATCCAGATTTTTCTGGTTGTGTTCTTTTTTGCTATACCACAACTGTGGAGCCAGATGGCTAATTAAGTTCAAATCTGAGTGTCTGTCTCTGAGGGTCCCCAAGTCTCCATTTCCAATTAATTCTCTTGGATGAAAAAAAAAACTATTTAAAAATAGTTTACTTTCTTTTTACATTCTCATTTTGTTTCTCGGGAATCACAATTCCCCCCTAGAAGATAGAATTAAAATATTTTAGTCAAAGATTGAATAGGAGAGTCTACAAATAGGTGAGAGTTTAGAAAGAGGTTATTTGAATACCAGTATTCAAGCTTCCTTCATGGCGCTCTAGTTTTTCACATTGAGGTTGGAATGTGTGCTTTTACATGAATAATAGAAGATAGTAAAATTGATGGGCCAATCCTTTTGTAGGAGCAGTTATGAAATGAAAAGACAAAAATCTACAAGGAAAAGTTATGGGGGAAAAAAAAAACCTTAACATTTCTCTAACAATAAAAAAATGAAGTTTCCTGGCCATTTACATTTGTCTCCAGCACCATGAATATTAGATCAGATTTAAAAAAAAAAAAAAAAACAACAAACCCATTGATGGTTTCATAAGGCAGCCCTATTTTTGATAAGCTCTGCCAGGACTGCTGTAAATATCAAAAAGATTTATGAATTAATTTTCATACCTAAATGACAAAACCTCTGGCATATCCGAAGTTTCAGCCTCACAGCTAAACTACATGTTTCCTTAGCATTCAAGATGCTCCCCATATTTTAGTGCAAAGATTAATGGGAAATGTACTTTTCTGTTGGAAAGAACAATAGCAGAGTCTGGGTAATTGGCCTCTGGAGACCTTATAGTGGAATATGATTGACTCCTTTTTTGTTCTCTAGTAACAGAATGGGGGGTACAGTTCACCTTTGATATGCTCTTAATCATTGTTTCACCATTACAGGTTGTCCATGAGGCAAACATGATTTTTATAGATGGGAAACCCTGCATTTGTATAGATTTTAATACAAAAAAAAAAGCCACACACTAATATATACCCAACTTTGCCATAGGCACATAAATATTGATTATTTATGATTATTATTAAGTCTGGACCAGACCTGCGATTTCTTGAATATAGGGAACCTCCATTGTAAGACAACTTCCTCTACTGGCACAAATCAGCATTTCTAATGCAATTTAGAGTTTTAGTTGCTGGGGGGGCTCTGAAAGGTTGGGTAACAATAGCAGGATAAAACTCAAGTCGTCCTCAATTCAAGAGTAAATTTAGAGTCTGTAAATCAGGCTGATGCTTTTGTCTGTGGTTTGCTTATTTCTTCTTCAAGTCCAAGACAGTTTTTTTTGGTACAAGGAACTCCCAGGTGAGAAAATGATCTCCCCAACAAAGCACACTGGCAACTTTGCTACAATGTAAAGTCTTGTTATTTGGGGACACTGAGAGGTTAAAGGTGAAGGTCAAGATCAGGACCTGAACTCTGGTCATCCTATATAAGCCAGTCAGTGTTCCTAGGCTATGGGTACTATGGGAGAACCTTGAACTAGGCATTACTAACTAGCTGGAGGCAGCTCCTACTCTGATTACTTAATGATGTTAATAAATGCTCTTTTTGTGTATTTTGGGCATTATTTCTGTCCAGGATACAGAAACAAATGAAAGAAAACTACATTTCCCTCGAGGGGCTTGCATCTTCTGGAAAGAAAACATGTATGCAGATTTTAAAAAGGTCATTATCTTAATTTAAAATAATGCTATTTAGGAATTAGATAATTTCAAAAAAATTACCAGAAAAAATGGGGAAGTGGAAAGGGGTTTGAGGGAATATTATATAACCACACGATAAAAATCAGTTTTTTTTTTTAACTGAGCTTCTCTGTCACTCTTCCAAATGCTTATTACCCACTTACAACATCTATGAGAATAAGAAAGTGGATTTCTTATAAACCTGAGATGTCTTTCAGCTTTCATTTGGCTCTATCTTAATACTGTCAAAAAGACAAGACAATTCAATCAATCAGTTATTTTGCCTTGATCATGACTGAATTTCTCACTTTTCAAATGACCTCTTGGAATTCATTTGAATATGCCCAAACAAAACACCATTCCCTGCCCTTCTTGCCTAGACTGAGATCAAAGCATAATCAGCAGGACAGTATGTCACCACAACCCATTCTGTCCCTTCAGGAAAATCATGGACAAAGGACTCTGAATCAGGGACATTGCTGCTATGGGCTTTGTAGATCCTGACCAACATCTACCTGTCAGAGTTACTCCCCCATTTTCTATTTACATTCTTGTGTATGTATATGTGTAGCCAACATCCACAGGTATATGTGCTTATTATTTGATGGCTCACATTCTTATTAGTGTGGTGATCTCTCCACCATCTGTGCGTGGTAATAGTAATATCAATAACTTGCATTTCTATAGAGTTTCAAGGTTTACAAATTAGCAGAATGACAGAGCAAAGTCTCCAGTGCTGATATTACATCATGAGAATCCCAATTGGTAAATGAGGTAAACTGGTTAGGAAATTATATCATAACACTATATGCCATGACATGACATCATGAGAATCCCAATTGATAACCCAGTTAAGCTGGTTAAGAATTACATCATATGGAGGCAGCTAGGTGGCACAGTGGATAGAGCACCAGCCTTGAATTTAGGAGGACCCAAGTTCAAATCTGGAATCAGACACGTAACACTTCCTATCTGTGTGACCCTGGGCAAGTCACTTAACCTCAGCCTCAGGGTAAAAAAAAAAAAAAAAAAAAAGAATTGCATCATGAGAGGACAGGGAGCCAAGATGGCAGAGAGGACACAACCTTCATTCTGATTCCCTTCTACCCTCACTGCTATTACCAAATTCACTCCCAGAAATAGTGCTTGACTGGTAAAACCCACTAATATTGGGAGTACAACAAATTACCGGCTGAAGATAATCTGGAAGATCGCCAGAAAAGGTTTATCCTGGTGGGAAGAGGCGAGCACAGTCAGGGAAGCAGAACATGGAGGCTAGCACATTGCGAGGACCAGGGGTGGGGGCAGTCTTTACATGTGAAGAATTTGCAGGGAGGACTCTACCACAGGTTGGTTGCTCTGCTTTGGTTGCAAAGCAGTATTTCAACAAAGAAGTTACACAAGTGCCAAAGGTAGAGTGTACCCCAAAATGCCAGAGGTTAACAGGACCTGGCCACACCCATCTAGCACTGGAAGTGACTCAGTATGGACCACAGCAGAGCTGTGCATACACATTCTACAACACTGGGCTTTTGCCCAGGGCAGCCACACTTCTAGAGTGCGGGGAGGGGAGATGCTCTGCCCGGGATAGTGGAACTTCTGCAGCTCTGCTGTGCTTCCCAGGGCAAAGACACGTCCTCTGAGAGGCTCTTCCCAGGGCACTCCCGCAGCTTGTCTGCTCTTTATAGCCTGTTTGCAGGACAGCTACTGTCCATCTATCTATCCCTGTTCTATAGAGGAAGCTGGTAACCTCTTTGCCCTGAAGGCAGACCCTAAGGACTTTTATAAAATGAGTAAAAAAGCCAAGTGAATTCTAACTATTGATAGCTTCTATACAGAAAGAGAAGCTATGCAAGAGAGTATGGAAATGGCATATAACACACTAAAAAATTGATAAAGTGGAAAAAGAACTTCCTGAAATATGAATTGGAAAAGGTAAAGAACTCCCAGGGAAACAAAATTTGTGAATTGGAAAACATAAAGACCTGTGGAGGAGGAAGGAATTTGTGACCAAAGAAGAACTAGAGATCATTATTTATCACAAAATAGAAAATTTTGATTATATCAAAATAAAATTAAAAAGCTTTTTTACAAACAAAACTAATGCAGACAAGATTAGAAGAGAAACAATACACTGCGAAAACATTTTTTACAGTCAAAGGTTCTAATAAAGGCCTCATTTCCAAAATATAGAGAGAATTGACTCTAACTTATAAGAAATCAAGCCATTTGATAAATGGTTAAAAGTAAATGGTCAAAGGACATGAAAAGACAATTTTCAGATGAAGAAATTGAAACTATTTGTAGCCACATGAAAAGATGCTCCAAGTCACTATTTATCAAAGAAATGCAAATTAAGACAACTTTGAGATACCTCTCAGATTGGCTAGAATGACAGGGAAAGATAATGCTGAATGTTGGAGGGGATGTGGGAAAACTGGGACACTGATACATTGTTGGTGGAATTGTGAATATATCCAGCCATTCTGGAGAGCAATTTGGAACTATGCTCAAAAAGTTACCAAAATGTGCATACCCTTTGATCCAGCAGTGTTACTACTAGGCTTATATCCCAAAGAGATCTTAAAGGAGGGAAAGGGACCTGCACGTGCAAGAATGTGGTGGCTCTTTTTGTGGTGGCCAGAAACTGGAAATTGAATGAATGCCCATCAATTGGAGAATGGCTAAATGAATTGTGGTATATGAATGTTATGGAATTTTATTGTTCTGTAAGAAATGACCAGCAGGATGATTTCAGAAAGGCCTAGAGAGACTTTACATGAACTGATACTGAGTGAAGAGAGCAGGACAAGGAGATCATTATATTCTTCAACAACAATATATATGATGATCAACAATTATATGAACCAAATCAGTTGCATTTGTTCAATAATGAAGAGAAGCAGTTACACCCAGTGAAAGAACTCTGGGAAATGAGTGTGAACCACTACATAGCATTTCCAATCCCTCTGTTTTTATCCGCCTACATTTTTTATTTCCTTCTCAGGTTAGTTATACCTTATTTCAAAGTCTGATTCTCCTTGTGCAGCAAAATAACTGTATGAATATGTATACATATATTGTATTTAACATATACTTTAACATATTTAACATCTATAGATCTATCTGCCATCTGGGGGACGGAGTGGGGGGAAGGAGGGGAAAAGTTGGAACAAAAGCTTTTGCAATTGTCAATGCTGGAAAATTACACATGCATATATCTTGTAAATAAAAAGCTACAATAAAAAAGAATTATATCATGACATTATATGCCATGACATGACATTATGAAAATCCCAACTGGTAAACTAGTTAGTTGGTTAAGAATTACCTCAGCCCCTCCCCAGTATTACTCCCTAGGAAATGAGAGTAATTTCCAAATGATGGGATTAGTCTGAAGACTGGGTTATAGCCTGCAATGACTTTGATCCAATCAACTTGAATTTGAGTTAAATGAATAGAGGGTCAGGTTCTTACAACCTCAACCACCACAACAATAGAGATTTAATTCACAATAGCATTGAGTCCTGAGTGGAAATAATTATAAGAGAAAAACTTGCCTTTTAAGAAAGAAAGTTTCTTCAGAACTGCTTGCGTGGAGAATTACAGATGTAAGAAATTTTGATCTACAAGGTGTCTAAGAGTATTAGCCCCATGTCAGTTTAAGTTTTTAAAATATAATTAAAATAAAAATTTCAATTTTACAGTATACCTCTCTATATATCTTTATAACACTTGGAAGGGAGAGAAAAAGATGATAACTTTCATTCTGCATTCCTGCCAGCAGGGCAAGTATATATGTGTGTAAATATGTGTGTATATGTATACATATACATATATACATATACCATCTTACACACATATATGTATATGTATACACATACAAATGTGTCTATGCATACATATAATTGGTATACACACTTCCACATGAATATATTTTCCCTTTTAAAGATTCAATGGACCTATCTGCAGGACTATTTGAATCTGAATACTTTAGCCCTTCACACACTATAATAATGACTTCTTTCCCTCTCTTAGAGTATTCTGAAACACTCTAAAAGCCTTTATATATGAAAGGACATGAATTTGGACAACTGTATCCCATACCAACTGGGGCTGGATGGCCATTATTTTTGTATCTCTAGACAATACAGACTATAAATATATAAATAAATATGTATATGCATATATGTATGTATGTACATGTGTATACATATACAGATAGATATGCACTATTAGCACATAGTGGCAGGAATATAGAATGAAGTTCACCATCTTTTCTTCTTGCCAGTTTAATGAAAGATATCTTTCATTACATACATAGAAACAGAGATGTACATGTTCGTATTTGTAAATATCTGTATACATGTATATCTATTTATATAATTATATGAATTTTTATGACATTGGCAGGAAGATTATATAAGCATGTTTATGTGTGTGTATACATATGAAAACAAAGATAATTAGATTTTTTTTTTCTGTTGTCAGGAAAGTATAACGAAGCCACAGTTAAGAAGTCCCTCTTTAACACTAATCAAAACAAGCTTCTAGGAAAATGTGCTAGCCAAAGGGTTAACTGTTGAGGGTATGACTGGAACCAAAATGGCAAATAAAAAATAAAAAGTGGAACTTGCATTCATCTTCAGCCCTAGAAAGACTCAATTGAGTCTCATTGAGAAAGACTCCATAGGAATGGTGTGGATAGTATGGCTAGTGTGATCCTACTGTTGGAAGTAAGAGGGAAGGTTAACTGATTTGCCCTTTTCTAGCTAGGATTGAAGACTTGCTCTTTGGGTCCTGGGAAGGGTGGAATGAAGTAGCTCAACTAGAAAGGTGTGGATCACTATCTCATGAGATCTTTGGCATCTTGGTCAGCACAATTACATATTATTTCCAGCAGAAAGCTGTGTCTTGATTAACCCTTGTAGGTATGTTTGGCCAGGGCAATCTCCCCAAAGGAGAACATGCTCTCTTCTGTCCCTCAGAAAGAAAAAGCCATCTTCTGTAGCTTCAGCAGACAGCAGCATCAGTGTAGCAGAATCAGTAACCACAATGGAAGATGTTGCCATCTCAGTAGATGTTAACTTCAGGGGATGGCAGGGAAGGCCAGGGTAGAAAGCACCCAAGGTAGGGGTTGGGCAGTCAAACAATAGCTGCAGAGGTGGTGAAATGAGTGTGATAGAAGAAATGAAGGCAGATTTAGGTGCTGTATCCTAGAGGGCTCAGAGCCATAGCCACATCATTGTGATTATTCCCCAAATATGGAGTTGTAAGGAGTTCAAGAGTCCCATGAATCATATAGTGCTTAATCTTGCAAGGCAGTCCTTTAAAATTTTATCATAACCTTTCTACTTTAAGGCTTCAAAGATCCTTGGTAAATTTATCATGTATCAATGAAGGTCTCTACTCCTCTGTCCTTTGGAAATTGATCTAAATTGTTACTTTGTCTAGCTAAATAAAATAAAACAAGCCATCATATGTCAGCTAAACTTTTTGTAATATGCCTCTCCTAACTTTATTATGTTAACCCTCATTTAGCAAGTCTTCAGTCCAGTTACTTACTAGCACATGAAACGTCCAGTTTGAGGAGGACTAAACAAAGCTCTCCCAAATCTTGATTTTCCCCTTTTATTTATTCTCCATTTGTTCTTTCTTTTTTTTTTCTTCAGTTTTTTTTTTTATTCCTGCCATTATAGCAAAAAAAAAAAATCAAACATTCCATTATCATAACCTTTAGGAACTTAGTTCTGGTTCATGTCATGATGAGTTACAGGGTAGGGATTTTAGTTGAAGGTTCCATTTTACAGATGGGTATTGTTTTTATCTATCTATCTATCTATCTATCTATCTATCTATCTATCTATCTATCTATCTATTTATTTGTTTGTTTATCTATCTGTCTATTTATTTATTTATTTATATTAATTTTATAATTATAATTTTTTTTGACAGTACATATGCATGGGTAAATTTTTTTAACAACATTATCCCTTGTATTCACCTTTCAAATTTTCCCCTCCCTCCCTCTACTCCCTCCCGTAGATGACAGGCAATGGGTATTGTTTTTAACTTAAAATATTAGACATCATATGGTGTGCCAAATGCTTCAGAGTAAAGGACTTTGGGGCTGAAACCCAGGTCTCCTGACTTTAAGCCTCATTTCTTTCTACTATACAACATGCTGCCATTGATCTAGAATTATGTTGGTTTGGGGAATGTGCAATGTAAATATATTCTTAATCTGTTTTGACTACAACCCTAAATTGCATTTCAGTTATGAACTTGGAATCACCGAGGATTCATTTTCCTTTTGAAGGTTAAAATTGTTCCTATAGGCTGTGTTAAATTTTATTAATTTTTAAGGATAAAAGTGGTAATATACACTTGTTTATAAAATTTAATTGAACCATAAATTCTCTGTCTCTCATAACATATAAGCAATAGCATTCTTCAGCCTCAGAGCTGAATTATATCATTAAAAAAAGCTTTGAACTAAATAAGGGTAGATTCATACACTTTTTCTATAGGACCCAAAATTAAATCATGGCTGATTCTTTTTCAAATTGAAACTCTGATCAACAAAAGTCTGACACAGGTGATATGGTACCATAGAAAATATCTTGGCTGCAGAATAAGAAAACTTGACTTCTATATCTTCTTGCCTGATTTGATTTATCATTAATGCTTCCCATTTAAAGCTACCTAAGGAGAATTAAAGAGCATTCTATGGCCACAGTGTGGGTAAAAACATCTTCCGTGGCCCATGAAGGGCTAAAATTTCACAGGGCCATATAAAGGCTAAACTTTCATATCCTTATTTGATTAACAATTGTCTTTGGACTCACTCCTCCAGAGCAAGAGTGGCTGTATTGTTTCTTCAGGGTTTTTACCTTGCAGATGTAGGAGTAATGTTTTATGACGCAATCAGCTTGAGCCTTAGCTCTGTTAGCCACCAATGACTAGCACCCTAATTCATTTACACAATCAACAGCAATTAGCTGTTACAAAAGGATACTTATTGTGATGATATAGAAAGAACAGTTAGCAACTGTCCTCTTCTGTTATCCTGGGGAGATCCTCTCCTTTATACCTTCTCAGTTTTCTGGGGAGAGTGAGCTCAAACTTAAAAAGTTGGTTCTAAATAGCATTTGCTTCCACTGAATTCACTTCTATTTGTGGCTAAGTTGATGTGTCCCATCGAGTCCTCATCTCAGTTAATGCAGGACTGGACCAGAAAAATTTGCTCAAGACTTTGTTCCCCGAGGGCAGCTAGGTGGTACAGGGGATAGAGCAACAGCCTTGAATTCAGGAGGACCCGAATTCAAATCTAGTCTCAGACACTTAACACTTCCTAGCTGTGTGACCCTGGGCAAGTCACTTAACCCCAGCCTCAGGGGAAAAAAAAAAAAAAAAGATTTTGTTCCCCATTGTTTGACTTTGGGGAAATCCAGCATGGATGTAGTTTCAGAATTCTTGATTATTCTCTAATCCTTTTTTCTTTCACAAGATTGTAGCTTTCTTCAAATTATTTCACCTCCTAGAGTAGATATAGCAGGGACAGAAACATTAGTGGAAGTCAAGTGCTCTGTTTTCAAACCAGCACAGGGAGTGAGATCCCAAGACCCTTTCCCAGCCTGGAAGCCTTCAGTAGCTCTTTCTATTTCTCCCACACCTGGAGGCTGGAAAGAGTGAATTTTGCTGGCCAGTGCCTTTTGGCTAAGGCTCTAGAGAAAAATCAGAAAGGTTCCTCTTCTTCAGGGGGCAAGCAGACCAGAAAACAATGCCTGTGCATGCTTAAGTTTCACATGGAAATTGTATCATAGTACAACATAAATTTCATAAAGACTGGGCTCATTGATCATCTACCCCATTAAATTAGGTTAAATTAGAATGAGTTAGAGGGCCTGAAGTCAGGAAGACTCTCAAGATACTAGCTGTGTGACCCTATAATTTCTAAGCAAGTCCTTAACTTCTGCTTGCCTCAGTTTTACTAAACTGTAAAGCATCTACCCCCCAGGGTTATTGTGAAGATCAAATGAGGTAATTGCAAAATGCTTAACATAGTACCTGGCCCATAATAGGTGCCATATAAATGCTTATTTTTCTTCCCTAGCTTCCATTTTATATCATATGGCTTTGATTATTTTGAGATTCTTTTTCCATATGGCATTGGAGAGGCAATTAAAAAGACAACGTTTATGCTCCTTTGGGACCCAGGAAGGCTGTTTCTGGATGGGAAATATGAACATTATATTTAAAAGATACCCTGGCCAATTTGCTGATATTGGCAAAACATTTTTTTTAAACAAGAGAGGGAATGACGGGAGTGGGGGGAGAAGAAATGGCAATTCCAATGTGAAAGAGACTGGGAAACCTGCTTGCAGAAAAAACATGATGATGTATAATAGCATTATACAATCTCCTTGATTTGGAGCTTGTACAAAAAATTCTATAACTATATCTGGTCTGCTTACCATGTAAAGAAGAGTATGTTTTTTGGAGTACTGAGAAATGAGATCTTCTGGAATGAATAGCAAGCCCAACCCTCACCTCTTCTCATAATCCCCAAGCAAAAAAATATATCAACTATTTGTAAAAGAATACTTTTTGCCCCCTCCTATAAAGGGAAGAGAGACAAAAATTTATGCTCAGAAAGCAATCTGCTAAGAAAAACCAGCAATGAGAATTAATACTTTGCAAAGCCCAAAAGAATCTTAGAACAATTAAAAAATAATATGGAGTAAAATAAAAGTGAGAAGAAGAGTAATACCTTTGTATTAATATAGGATTAATATTCTGATAATACCTAGAACCCTACACATGAGATTACTACAAGAATCTTTACAGTAACATAACAACATAATGAAAAGATGAAAAAATACAAGATTTAGGAACTTTTTTGAAAAGATTTGAGAAGACAAATCAATACAATTCTAAAGTCTCTAATGCTTTAACTTTGATCTATTAAATATATGTGTATATATTAATGCTTATGCACATATAGGTATATGTGTATAGACATGCATATATATATGTATGTGTGTTTTGTGCAACAATATAACTTCTTATTTATTAAATTCTTACAAAATTCTGAAGATACAAAGATAAAAAATCAGTAACATCCTTAAGGAACATGTAATTGAGAGGGATATGTACATATATAAATTTATGTTGCTGTTGTTCAGTTATTTTCAGTTGTATCCCTGTTTGACATTTGTGCCATTTCCTTTTTCAATTCATTTTACAATGTGGAAACTGAAGCAGAGTTAAGTGCCTTGCAGGAGGAGGGGAGTGGTCACATAGGTGCTAAAGGAAAACTTGAACTCAAGATGAGTCTTCCTGGCTCTAGACCTGGTACTCTCTGCACTATGGAGCCCCCCAGTGTCCCTAAGTAAATGTGTATGTATATAAAATAAATACAATGTAACACTGAGTGATGGTACCACTAGTGGAAGAATCAAAAAGGTTTTATACATAAAGGGATGTTTATACTGAGACGAGAATGGAATCAGATTTTAAGGAGCAAGTGATGGAAACTTTTAATAAAGCAGTGAACACTTAGAAAACTAAAATAGTGTTAAAGTGTTATCATCTCTACAAAAATGTAGAGATACAACAAAAAAAATTAGAGTAAAATTGGAAGAGTACCTGATGTTCCTTATAATCCAGACTCTTCAGTCTTTCTGGCTGGGCTCAGAAAGACAATCTAAGATTTGCTGACCTTCTGGCACAACAAAGAACCTGTATAACATCTTTGATCAAATCATATAAGAAAATTGCCTGGAAGTATGGGGATTAGAGAGCAAAGTTAAATCAGTAAAATCTGTAAGACATTCTCAGAGCCATCCTCAAGTTTACTTCAACTGGATATTTGTTCACTGTGCTTCAGAACTTTTGAGTTCAAAGAAATTATATCTTAAACTGTGAGTAGGCAGAGTCTCACTTAGAAAACATTGGTTCAAGTCACTTTCGTCTGTTTGTCAATGGCAAGGAATAAAAGGAAAAATTGATAAACTAAAATGTGAAGGAACAGGGTTGATATATTTTCTTTTTCAGAAAACCAGATATGAACATTTCTTTGAAATAGAAACTCAGCAGAAACACACATCCAAGCATACACACATATTAAAATAAGGAAAAGTATATTCACTTATTGTGGGGAAAAATCCACCAGGCAAGTGATTCATTGCTTATATCCTCTGGGAGACCAGACAATTGTCCCTTACAAACCCTACTGGATCTAATTTCAATTGAGTAAACAAAGGGAGGTATATAATAAGTTGCAAAATTGTGAAGATTCCAAGGTAATAATCAGTATTTCCCCTCAAGGAGATTATATTCTAATGAGAGAGCTGTGTATCTAAGTAATTATATGTGTGTATGACATATAAAAGAAATGCAAGTTATAATATGTATATGAATGTGTACATATGCACACATAACATGCCTACACAAGACATTTTTCATGCACGCA
Organism: Sminthopsis crassicaudata; assembly: GCF_048593235.1. NCBI lineage: Eukaryota > Metazoa > Chordata > Mammalia > Dasyuromorphia > Dasyuridae > Sminthopsis > Sminthopsis crassicaudata. The sequence goes on from NC_133619.1 coordinate 33,825,418, forward strand.
TGTACACTGTACAGGTGCACATGTACAGGTGTGTGCACATATGCATGTGCAAGATTGTATGCATGTGTGACACATATATTTGCACACATTCATACAATATACACATGTACATGTATATGTGTGTATGGATGCATGCATATACAAATGCACATATATACACATATACATGAACATGTACACATGTACACACATGAATATACATTACATTACTATGCATGGCATGATGTGGGTGCATACACGCACCCATACAATATTCATATGTGCAGATATACATGTACATGTATGAAGTACATACAATGTATGCATGTGCAAATGTGCATATGTATGTGGTGCACACACAGCATGCATGTGTATGTTTGTATGTTCTTGCAATATGTACACAATGTATATGCATTGTATGATTGTGCATGTTATAGATGCATATGTACACAATACAACATGCACATACACATATGTATGTGCAAGCTGGTGCATGTTATATGTGTGCAGATATACACACTATATATACACACATACCCCCATACAATATACACATGTACTTGTATATGTGTGTGTGAGTGCATGTACAATACACAAAACACACCCATACATACATGCATGTACAATACAATACATATGCCTTGCAGGTATATGTGCACACACATTCATATAAGACAATGTGCATTGTATATATGCATACACATGAAATGCATTTATATTGTTGCACAAAACACATTTACATATGTACATACATGTTTATGCACATATGCTTATGTGCACTTGTGTGTATAAGCATGTATTTATGTATGTACACACATATATTTAATAGATAAAAGAAAGTTAAAGCAATAAAGACTTCAGAATTATAAGACTATACATTTCACAGCTAGAAGGAACTTTAAAGACTTTCTAACTCCATCCCACTCATGATACAGATGAAGACACTGACATCTGGAGAGATAATTTGAGTAGCTGAAGATCACATAGGAAGTGGCTGAGACAGGATTAGAATCCAGGGCCTCTAAATGCAGGAATCTAATGTTTTGTTGTTGTTTTCCCAAAAGTAGAAAAAAAAAAGACGTTTAGATTCAATGTCAGGGATAGTAAGAGGGAATTATTCTTGACTACCTTACCATGATGAGAACAGGGCATTCTACAGAAAATTAAGAATGGAGGATTTTATTCAATGATGATTCACTTTCTACTTTTGATGATACAACAGCACCAGGGCTTGTCATCTTATTCTTTTATCTTTTGGGGGTGGGGAAATAATTGGGGTTAAGTGATTTACCCAGGGTCACATAGCTAGTAAGTATCTAAGGTTGACTGAACTGAGGTTCTTGACTCCAGATCTGGTAATCTATCCCCTGTACCACCTTTTCGATTGTTTTTTTAATATGACCCATTGATCTGTTATCAACAGCAGAGAGTACAAAGTATGAGGGATGGAGGCATGCTTTCTTATTCCAAGTTAGATAAACCCTGTGTAAACCTCCATTCCTTAAATATATATATATATATATATATATATATATATATATATATATTTCTTTCTTTTTTCTTCTTTAATAGCCTTTCTAAACCACACACCTAAAAACCTTTGTGATTAAAATGTTAAGTAAAATGACAAGGCAAGGAGGGGGATGATCCAATCTTCTGATGACTACATTTACATTAACTGCACTATTGAAATTAATTAATAGCAAATCATTATCTTTATATAGCAGGCAGATGTTGGGGTTATGGTATGTGTGAACTCTGCCTACTTTTTTTTTTATCTAGGGATCAAGAACTGTTGCTTTATAAATTGAGAAACTAAGGTCTCACCGGTCTAACGCCAGATTGGCTCTGTAATTATCTTTGTAATGGTTCTCCATTATTATTCTATGTACGTCTCCTTCCCACACTTATCAGGTCAGGACATCCCTAGGGATCCAGATATGGGCCACTTTTATTTTTTGTTCCTCTAGGAAAAGGCTGGCCATCTGTAGGGGGTTCAAGTTCATTGTTAACTGCTCTAAAGCTTCTGGCTCACTGGGAGAGAAACTGAGACTTTTGTGAGGTTCCCAACTAGATTTGGGGAGGATTGCATCTGTTTGTTGGTGTTTTTCCTTAAAAATTTGTTCAATAAATCCTCTCTCCTTACAAGACATTCAGCTTCTGGAATTTCATGTTATACCAGATTTCCCATTTGTCACTTTGCTTGTGCTGTGATGTGCCTAAACTGTAAATTGTGGATAAGAGAATTTTTGATTCTGATCCTAATGGAAATCTATAGACTGTGCCTTTACAGAAAAGCAGCGTATTATTATGTAGGTCACCCTCCCTTGTAGTCTGGCCTTAACTCTGACAATAACCAGCTGTTTACCTGTGAGCAAGACACTGAACTGCTTTGTGCTTCTCTTTCCTTTGGTATATTTAAATACCTACTATGCACAGGGCATGGTATTAGAGCCTGTGGTAAACAACACTGACCTTTTAAAGCTCTTTTAAAAGTATATTATGAAGATTTCAAGAAAATTCAATTCAATGAAACAAACATTTATTATTATGTGCAATTAGTGAATACTGTTGCTTTTTATTTTAATTAATTTATTTTTTATGCTGTTGTTAATCATATTAAATCAAAAGTGTGCTTGTTGGTCCTTGTTCTCAAAGAACTTACATTCCATTGGATCTGAGGCTTTGGGGTATAATGGAAAAAAATTCTGGTCCTTATAATTGCGTAAGAGGAATGAGATGCATATGGGTATTTTTGGTGTATGCATGTTTGAATGCATTCATACATGTGTGTATATTGGAAGGAAAAGGCACTAGCTTGAGGGAATGGGATCAGGAAGGAATTCAAGTGGAAAGTAGAATGGACTTGACAGGAAGAAGGGATATTAGGAACCATTCTTGGGCTCCAATTGCATTTCTAAAATATAATACCTTCTTAAGGATTTTTGAAAGTACCTACTATCTACCTCTCTGACATATGAGGCAAATTTTTCATTTTTCTCTGTGTATTTATTTTTCTTACTCAAAGACAAGCAAAATTTTGTACTGTTATGACTGCATCATGTGAGGTAATAGTTCAGCTCTACAATACAGACATTTTATTCTCTGAGTTCTTTAAGCTTTTGAGTTGCTCCCCGTGAAGGCTGCAGAAATCTGAAAGGCATTTTTTTCAATCATGATGGTTCAGGGCTACCAAAGTCCTATTTGCCTCTGAAAGAACTTATTCTCATATCACAGAAATTTAGAACTAGAAGGAAGCCTAGAAATCATCCAGGCTGATCCCTTCACTTTACTAGTGAGGCTTTAGGAAGGGGCTAGTGATTTGTCTTCCTTCAAAGGCAGGAAGTAGCTGAACCAGGTTTTGGAACAAGTTAATCTAATTTTACATTCTGTACTGTCAGTCTACACTATATTACCTGTATGTAAATATACCAGCCTGTTATTCATTGGAAAATTGCTACTCATCAGCCTTGTACCAGAAGATAGGGAATTTGGGGTTCTAGAAAACTAAAATAAAACTCAATCTCTTCACTTTTATTTTATTGATCAGGAAACTTAACCCAAAGAGATCAATGAACTTGTCCAAAGAAGAAAGGTATGATTTGAGCTCAGATCCCATAATTTCAGATCTTCAGTGGCTATTTAGTGTAATCCACAGCTTAATGAGAATTTTTTCTCACAGACTTCAAATGAAGAGGAACCCATTCAAGGAAGTCCATTGCATTTTTGGTTCTCATTGCGAAAGAAGACTTTCCTTACATCGAGGCAAAATATGCATTCCTCTCCAAAATTTCTACCTGATTTTGCTTCATGGGACAAAGTAATTCTTCTCTACATGACAGGACTTCAGAAGACAATTATATCTATCTTAAGTCTTCTCCAGCCTGTACCATGTTCCTTTAATCAGTATCCATAGAGCATGAACTTGAGGCCCTCACTACCTCCTCTCCTTTCAGGGCTTGGTTTTTCTATGTGATAGTACCTATATGAGGAATAACTCATAATTCTAGTCCCCTGACTTCAGATGCTTGCTGTCTTTTTCTTGGAAAACTATCTCTGTTATTTCTATATCACTGGAATACTAATTGAAATGGAAATAGCAGTAAATACACTGACTTTTACTTGTTTAACCCCATTATTAGCATGTAAAAATAGAAAATAATTCTTGTGCTTGGGAAAACCATCCCTAATGTAGATTCAACAGCAGAGCAATTGTACCTCTGACTTCTGTATTACCATCAATCACATCTCATTGATGAGAAAAGTCTTAATGGATCTTTAGGGACAGAGAACATCATTGTTTCTACATTCATCGAAATAGAATAAATAGTTGAAGATGGATATTTATCATCTGTGAAATTTGTTTTTCACCTTTATGTTCATGATGTGATCCATTATATCAAACATACAAAAATTGAATTGTTGCACACTTTAAAATGTTCACTTCATTCCTCCCTGTAAATTATGTATTTAGATGTCACTAGTATTTCATAAATTTGAGGAACAGAAGTTACAATGGCATTTCTTCCCTTTTCTGTTCCTCATGCTTAAGTACTGATTCCACAACTGATGTTTTTAAAATACAAAATTAGCATCTAAATTATGTCATATAAACTTGGAGGAAAAGTAACAATATTGAAAGGGAGAAAATATTATTAATTATAGACATGTTAATAAACAAATCATTATCATCCATTATTATTAATAATAATTCCTAGTATTTTCTAAAGAAGCATCTATCATAATTAACTTAGCTTATAATGATTTATTGCTCTTTATAGCTCATCACCTAACGGATATTCAGGATGATGATTCATTTTTGTTTCCACTGGATTTGACAATTTTGAAAGGGACAGTGCCCCTGTCTCAGAATTTTAGAATTCAAAATTACCTCAATAGCCATCTAATCTTATCCATAAACAAAATGAATAAATAATTACCATGTGTCAGGCATTATGTTAGGTACTGTGTATAAAATTCAAGCAAATGATACCATTATCAGAGTGGTTCTGAGCAAGATACAGGGAAAGCTCACTGGATTCTAGCATCCTAGAAAAATCATCTCATTTGGATGGGAGGAGAATGAGTGCAACCTACCTGACACTCTCTTTGTCTCTCTGTGTCTCTGTCTCTGTGTCTTTCTGTCTCTCTTCATTCTATCTAATATCTGGTTCCCATCTCTTCATCTTTTCTATGAGAATAAGATATTTTATCACTTTGCTGAAATCTAGGTCAACTACATCTACTATATATATATATATATATATATATATATATATATATATATATATATATATATATATATATATATATGTATATATATATATATATATATAATTCATCTGGCAGTACTTGTTCTTAATTAAAGCATTCTGGTTCTTTTTTGGATCACTGTTTTCCTCATTTGAACATAAATTTCTTAAGGACAGAGACTGTTTTGCTTGCTTGTATTGAATACATAGTACCTAGCTTAGTGTCTGATACATGTAATAAGAATTGAATAAATTCCCTTCATTTATTCATTTTTCTGGAAGTGAGCATCCTGGTCCTTAATAATGTGTTTTAGAAACTAGACAGATATAAAATAAAACTCCATAGCCAATAGTTTTCTCAGTCTATCAAGAGATCCTTTTTATTATACATCAGGGCAGTAATCCTCAAACTTTTTAAATAGTCTGTCCCTCAGACTGTTGGAGGTCAGGACTACAGTAAAAACAAAAGCTCACACTCTGTCTCCGCCCCTCAGCCCATTTGTCATAACCCGGTGGGCCACATAAACGTCCTCAGTGGGCTGCATGTGGCCCGAGGGCCATAGTTTGAGAACCCCTGCATCGGGGTGTCAAGACTTATTATTTCACTTTCCCCTTACATATCGTTTTTGCTGTCCTTTATACTTTCTATATATGTATGATGATTCTACCTTTGTACCTTGAAGACCACATATAATTTAATGAAATGTTTTAACATATCTGTTCAGGGTTTACTGTGTTGAGGGAATTGTACTGGGTATAGAGATGCAAAGACAAAAGAAAATATCTTCCTTCAATTGGAGGACAAGTAAATCGCTGAGAGGCAATTCTGGTCAGTCCCATCTGACAAGCTCCTTAAACTATTTCTTTTTGTACATCTTAATTTCCTACCTATCTATTGGAATGATGTATCCAAGACACTTCACTTCAAAATTCTTTATAAAACAAAGATGAGAGGAACTTAGCAGATGTGTGATGGACACAGGTGGAAGAAGTGAAAGACATCCATTGTAGGTATTAAACATAAGATACTAGTAACCAATAAATGGCATGAGGTGTTACAACAATATTTTCTGAATCCAGGGCTGGAAAATATCTGGATGGTAGGTTGAATTCTATATCTAAATCCAAGATCACAGAAACAGGTAGATGGTGCTTTAAAAATTAATTATTAAGCTACACTCAAGAAGAGAGGAATTCAATTGCCCAGGCCTTATTTTTTCTTAAAAACACCTCCAAAGATAAAACAATTATATAGAAAAATAGAAGTCATTTGCTTCTCCAAAGACCTGACTTTAAAAATATTATTCCCATCCTTTTATTTCATTTATATAGAATGAAAAGACTAGCATTAGCCTTGCATATTATATTGCAGTGAAACCTTTCTCAAAATTATCATGTGACTTTTTTTTTCATTCCTCTCCTCTACCCAAGAGATGGCTACTATTAGACAAAAATAGATACATTCCTAGACACCCCTACCACATACACATATATACATTATGTGTGTGTATATACATATATATACACATATGTATATATACATTATACATATGTATATATATACATTATATTCACATATATATGTATATTTTTTTACTTATTTCTTTCTCTGGATGCAGATAACATCTTTTTCATATATTGTTTATAGTTAAGGTGGGTATTTATAATAGACCAAATAACTTATTCACTAAAAGTCATTCTAAAAGAATATTGCTGTTACTGTATACAATGTTCTCTTGGTTGTGCACATTTTATTCTTCATTTCATAAAAGTATTCCTGTATTTTTCTAAAATCATTTCTTATAGCACAGTAGTATTCATATACCATAACTTGTTCCACCATCCCACAGTTGATGGACCTCCCTGCAATTTCCAGTTTTTGCCATCACAAAAAGAATTCATATAAACATTTGGAATATGTAGTTTCTTTTCCTTTTCCCTTAATCATTTTTGGAAATATCCCAAAGGGTCAAAGGATGTATTATTATATTAGATGTTTTAGGTATATTAGGTATAATAGATATTAATAACTTTGGTTCATAATTCCAGGTTGTTCTCCAAAACTATTGGACCATTTCATAATTCCACAAATAAAGCATTATGTGTAAAATGATATCTCAAGGATGTTTTAATCTGAATTTCTCTAATCAAAAGCCTTCTAATTCAACTATCCAATTTTAAAGATGAAGAAACTGAGGATCAAATAGGCTGACTGAATTGTCTCAAATCACACAGGTCATAAAAGAAAGAGTCTAGTGATCAATTATCATAGACATTCTCAGCAATACATTGATCCAAGATAATTCCAAAAGACTCATGATGGAAAATGCAATCCACATCCAGAGAAAGAGTTATGGAATCTGAATGCAGAACAAAGTATTCTATTTTCACTTTTTAAAATGTGATTTTTCTTTCTTGTTTTCCCCTTTTGTTCTGATTTTTTTTCACAACATGACCAATATGGTGATATGATTAGCGTAATTGTACATGTATAGCCTATATCAGATTGTTTACTGTCTTGAGGAGGGGGTGAAGGAATAGAGAAGGGAGAAAAAGCTTGGAACTCAAAATTTTATAATAATGAATTTTGAAAACTACGTTTATATGTAATTGGAAAAATAGAATCCTATTAAGTAAATAAAAAGATTCATATCTAGGTCTTCTAATTCCAAAATCAGTTTTCTTTTTATGTGGAATCTGCGTTCTAATGCACTTCTAATGGGGAGAGATGATAGGTGCATATATATGCAAAATATATATATATATATATATATATATATATATATATCTAGAATGAAAACTTTAGCAATGACACGATGAGTAAAGTTCTCCCAAAGAAGGTGATCTTTTGATGAATCTTGAAGGAAGCCAGGATTTTAAGAGGCAGAGGTCCGTAACTTAGCTACTGGTGGTTTAGGTCGAGCTGGAAACAATTTTGAAAGCCATTTGCTCTAGGTTTTATACTTTGTACATGTCAGAGACTAGATTTGATCCAAAGGCCTAGATCCAAGGCCCATCCATTCTCTTTCATTACACTGAGGTGCCTCGATGCATTTAATTAAATTCAACAGTCATTTATTAAGTATCAGTTATGTTTAATAGGCTGTACTGGGTACTGGGTATTGGATATATGATCCACAAAGGAAACAATTCTTTCTCAGAAGGAGTTTACAATCTACCAGATCTACATGCAAAATAGGGCTAATAATATTTATAATTTCAAGGAGCTGTTGAGAGGATCCAGTGAGCTAATGTGTGCAAAGCAGTATTCTGTAATTACAATGTTATATAAATTACAACAAATTACTGCATCATCATAACTAAAGCTATTACTGATTAATTTGGTAATTACTCTCAAATTCTGAAGTGAAATCATTCGGTAAGTTAAAAGTAAAACTATTCATCTTATACCATGTGTCATTGACCACCTGGCATTGCACTGACTTTAGTTTGACCACCTGTAAAATGGGAATGAGTTTATTTAATTATCTGAAAGGGCCCCTTCCATTAGAATTCAAAGACCTTTCAACTTTGATGAAGGAGATCTTATATCTCTTGTAATCAGACCCTTCTGTGCCCAAAGAGAAGAGCTATATGGCAATATTTAGATAATTCAAGTAAAAGCAAAACATGAACTGCCTGCTAATGAAAAGGGATTATTTTATGTACAAAGCGATCCCAAGCATCTGTTTATGCTGCTCTAATTCACTGGATGATTACCTAATTCTCCACTTAATTTAACATGGAAGCAACAGCCTTATAGTTGCAGCTCAGCAAAGCCGTCATGGACTTTCAAGTGCTAATGAAAAACCAGCTCTAATGAGAGCATTTATTTAGCCACAAAATATCTTGATTTACATTGTTTTTTTAGGGGAGTAAAAGTCAGAGGAAGAAAAGGAGAAAAAGAACAGCTTCTTTTTATGTTCAGAAGGAAAATGATTTCTTTTTTCTTTGATGGAAGCAACTATTCTGTTTTTTAAGTGTTTTTCTCTCTTCAATTAGGCATTCCTTAAAACTAGGACCTCTACACTCCTTGTTTGAGGCTCTACCTCAATATTGTGATTTAAAGCTTCCAGCCATGGGGAAAACCACAAATGGTAGTTTTAATGTTCCACAAAGGTGATGTTGCCTACTCCACCTCTGAGACCATCCCTACTGGAGAGTCCATTCCTATTTAATTATGTTGCAGACTGGAAATGCAGAGCAGTTTCTCCCTGCCAAATTCTGGAGAATCCCTGCCTTATAATAAACCAGTGAGAGAGGCCCTTGGCCACCATTACATCTGTGACTGCCAACGATACAGGAATTAAAGTCAACATCGGTGAGCCATGAAGCTGTTTTGAAATACATTAAAACCTCACTTGTCCAGAATGCCTAAAGAATAGGGTATTTTAGATACCATAAGGCTAATTAATTAGTGGTAGGATTTCTTCCTTCCTTCCTCCCTTCTTCCCTCCTTCCCTCTCTCCCTTCCTTCCTCCCTTCATTTCTTCTTCTTTCCTCCTTCCCTTCCTCCCCCTTCCTGCTTCCCTTCCTCCCTCTTCCTCCTTCCCTTCCTCTCTTCTCCCTCTCTTCCTCCCTCCTGTTTTTGTCAAACATAGGAAGAATAGTATCTGGAACATAATAGGTACTTAGTTAAGTCTTGATTAATTGATCTGTGTAAGGTGACAGGAGTTCACAAGAGTCATTAGTTATTGATGTGTATTCCCAATAATGGTGGTGAAGGTTCTATGTATAGATTGGGTATTTTATTAAATCACAAAATTTTTGAAATTAAGAATGGGGGAAAATACCTCTCCTGCATCTTCAAAATTAGCATTTTGAATGATCCATTAACAAAAATGTATGGATTTTCCAACATAGTAGAATCCTCCTCCCTTTTATTTCAAGCTCATCATTGCCATTTTTATGCTCTCGTGATGTGGATTTACTGGTAGGTCCATGATGAACAATAGCATGGATGGTAGGCAGAACTAGTTAAATTAAAAATGGCTAAATTCACCTAATCCATATTTGCTGATTTTCTACTAAAATATTCCATTTTTCCTGCTGACATTTTCATAAATATCCATTTTATTTCAAAGTTTTGTTGAGATTTCTACTTTCTTCATATCACATTACTTTCTGCTTACACATTTTATTTGGCCCTCCCCCACCAGCATAAGAATGAATTAAAATGCATCTCTATTGTAGCAAAGAAAAATGCCTAATCAAAACCAATGACAGCAACCTTACCAGAAAAAAATATGTATCGTTCCTTATCCACAGTTCACCACCTCTTCAAAGAAAAACAGGAGATGAGTTATCATATGTCTCTTTTATAATTGGTGATTACAATAATTTAACTTCATCATTATTTAGTATCCTTTTCATTTACACTATCACGATCATTCTATATATTGTTTTCCTCTTTCTCATCACTTCATCCTTCATTAATTCGTATAAGTCTTCCCAGAAGAAACATTCATTAAAGTCTATTTACTATTCTAAAATTCTCATATATGGCCCTTTAAGCATAAAAACATTTTTGTCTACATCTTTTTGAGGTGACTATAATTTTTCTGCACAAAGACTAGCTCAACTAGACAAGTGCTGAAAGTTTGAATGGCTTCCACATTTCCATATAGAATTTTCAGTGTTCCTCCCTCTGCCTGCTTGTCTGTCAGTCTGCCTTCCTGCCAGTTTGACTGTCTGTCTGTCAGTCTGCCTTCCTGCCAATTTGACTGCCTGTCTGTCTGTCTGTCTGTCTGCCTGTTTACCTATTTGTTTGCCTTCTCTCTCTCTCTCTCTCTCTCTCTCTCTCTCTCTCTCTCTCTCTCTCTCTCTCTCTCTCTCTCTCTCTCTCTCTCTCTCTCTCTCTCTCTCTCTCTCTCTCTCTCTCTCTCTCTGTCTCTCTCTCTCTCTGTCTTTTCTCTCTCTCTCTCTCTCTCTCTCTCTCTCTCTCTCTCTCTCTCTCTCTCTCTCTCTCTCTCTCTCTCTCTCTCTCTCTCTCTCTCTCACACACACACACACACACACACACACACACACACACACACACACACACACACACCACCTTTAAGCATAACGAGTCTCCACCTGGTAAGAAAGATCTTTCTGTACCAGCATTTGTTTAGTAATTGACCTCTTCCAAATACTGTTCAGATTCCTTAGCTGGAGAGCAGAGTTCTGTGGAGGGTTGCCCAGTTCAGGCATCAATACCATCCTCTGAGAGGGAAAAAATAGAGCACAGTTTTTGATTGCAAGAAAATTATAGTCTTTCCTCCATTGTAAATATCCCCGACACTGTAAGGTAGGCAGAGAGTTGTAAAATGTCTATCTTTCAGAAGCTGGACAATAAAGAGAAAAATGAACCTCATCACAGGGCATTAATGTGCGCTGAAAACAAAATGTTCAATAAAAATTATTAATTGCTTCTAGTTGCTCGTTTTTCTTATTTATGTGGGTGATATATATCACCTGATTCCCTGTACCCTTAAAGATGAAAATATAAAACCTATTATGAGAAAAGAGCCTTAGTAAAAGTCAAGACATGTTAGCTCCTCGGTTCACAAGAGGGAGATCGCAGATAAATGCCACATTTTCTGGGTTATCCAAGGATTAACAAGGCAAGTTACCCAGCCTTAGCAAATGGTCCCGTGAATCTGGAAGCCTTAACTAGCCAAGGAATATGAGGAGAGTTGTTTAATTTCTGCTTAGACAATAGACAAGATGGGGAAAAGTGAACTTTAGATACTAGACGTGGCAAGTTCTGAATCATGGGATTTTCAAATTGGAAAGAGGCTTAGGGGTCACTTAATCTATTTCCATTCCCCCACCTCTTTTTTTTTAATACATGAGGCGATTCAGGCCAGTAGGCTGTATATATTACCTTGTGTTGCCAGGTTTTTAAATCATGTCTGTATATTTTACCTGTTTTCATTGCATTACCTCTTAGAAAAAAGGATATTTCTTAGTCTAAGGTAACATATGCTCAGTGCTTTGCAAGCATTACAGTGCTATGTAAAAGCTAGTTATTACAAATTCTAATTATTTTGTGATAGCTACATTATATTCTAGATGTTATAGAGTTGACTGCTCCAAGATGTAGTGATCTGTGTTGAAAGTTTTTAAGCAACTAAAGGATGATAACTTCAGAGAGGTTGTAGAGGATATTTTTATTTGAATATGACTCCAACAAAGTGGCATTTGAAGTCACTTCCTAAACTAAGATTCTATCATGTGTCAAAAAAGGATAAAAATTAGGAATACTTTCCTTTTTTACATCGAATTCCTATTTCCTATTTAATTTACACAATTCCCATTTCCATATTAAATGTTTCCATACATACTAAAATACTTCCACATATACCGAAATACTGAGAAAGACTATAGCCTCTCAATGAGTTGGTAAATTGTCATAATTAAGCTTGAATGATTTTTCTTTATGTTTAGAAAATGGATAGCTAGAAGGGTCATTAGTCCAGCTTTTAGCATATGTCAGCATTAAATGAATATTGTTTGAAAAAGAACAATACTGGTTAAATCTAATTCAAATCTTATTATTTTTCCTATTTAGCATTTGTTTGACCATTATATCATTTCCTCTTGAGAGACTTCAGTTCTTTTTTTTTTTTTTTTTTTTTTTTTTTTAAACATAGGGGTTAGACTAAATGATCTCTAAAGTTCCTAGATCTGGTTTTCCTTATTTGAATATAATTAATCTATAAGAAACATCAATTTGAGATGAATTAAAACTGATAAATGAAAGAAAGGCAAGGTACAAGATTTGCATTCCCCCAAAGCTTCAATAAATCAAGTTAGGAAATTAGCAATATTTTTCAATCAAGAAAAGTTAGTGCCCTTTCTTTTTTTCTGAGGTGAAAGGCTCTCAACATAATCAGAGAGGTGACAGTGATATAGTCCCAATTGTGAAAGACTAAAATTATACAAATGGTTTTTTAACATCAGAGGGGGTTATTTGTCTTTTTATGAAGATGTTGCAGGGCTAATGAATTTTGAAACTGTAAATTATGAAGCAAAAAAACCTGTTTATTAGCAGCTGGGTTGTAGGTAATGAAGGATGTGTCACAGTTGATGTCAGGCAGCTGTGTACCAAGTCCAGCAGAGTATTGAGACCTCTTTATATGGAATTGGAGTCTTTGCCGGATCAAGTTTGTTAGGAAAAATCAAAGTTTCTTGTTGAAGATTCAAAATAAATAAAAAATGCCACTGTTTAATCAGAGTGGTTTTGCCTTGGACATTAGCTCTTCTAAAACCAAACTGAGGACCAAATACCTGAGGCATGGGGTCAGAAAACTGATATTAGGTGATATAATTCAATTCCCTCTGATGGTATTTGTGTGATACTGGCAAAAGGTTTAAACTCCATTAAGTTTCTTTAAGTCAAAATTAAAGATGTTTCACTATATATATACATACATACATACACACACACACACACACACACACATATATATATATATATATATATATATATATATATATATATAGAGAGAGAGAGAGAGAGAGAGAGAGAGAGAGAGAGAGAGAGAGAGAGAGAGAGAGGTCCTTTCCAGTTCTGAAAAATAAATAATTCAATAGATATTTACTTTCTAGTCAACTATAATGTTTAAAGTACTTATTACATTAGAGAGCCTTTCAGTAAGGAAGTCAACATAGAACTCATTGTCTCATTGTTGTATCATGGTTTTTGTTTGAAATTGTGATTTAATACAACATGAGAAACTCACCTCACTAATGGAAATTAGCAACATCATTTATGACTTGAAGTTTTTAAGAGTTGCCTGGGGCACTAAGAAGTTAAATGACTTCTCATGGCCATCCACCTAGTAGTATTTGTCATAGTGAGGATTTGCCCATGTCCTTCACGGCATATGAATGTATTTTGAGGGCTTTTCAATATTTTTGGTACTTCAGTGTTCCCTTTCCTTTCCCCTTCCTTTTACTTTTATTTTGAACCAGGATTATGATGAGAAAATTTCCTTCATTCATGACCAAAATTTGCTCTTCAATTTATTGTTTTATTTTGTTTCCCATGACCAAAAATACCCATGAAAAACATTTGATCCTCTGGGGATTAGTTAGCAGCTGACCAAGGCCAAGTCAACTAAATGAGGAATGATCAACTGATTCAGACATCAGGGGAAGAAGAAAACTAAAGTAAAGCAAATTCAGGGCCCATCTAGACATTTCTCATGTTGAATGACAGCCTTTAATTTTATTATTGTATTTTTCCTTCCTTGTATTTAATCTCTGCAGGTCTCTAAAGTTAACAAAGATAGAAACAGACTGAGTGAGAATGGTTGATCAAAAGGATTGTATCAGGAGAGCTGTTATTTTAGACACTGACCACATGGTGAGGCTTGATTCCAAAGCCAGATTCCTAAAAAGGCTAGAGTTAAATAAATGACAAATCAATGGGCTTTTTAGTTGTTGAAAAAAAAAGTTTATGTGTGTGTGTGTGTGTGTGTGTGTGTGTGTGTGTGTGTGTGTGTGTGTGTAAGGGAGGTGGATTGGAAGAGAATTAAATTTTAAAAACTTTATCTTGAAACTATATTTTCTTGTCACTTAATTCCACTCCCCATCCCCACCTGTATCTGACCCCCAAAACCGTTTTGAAGATCTCTTTACTAAAGTGCTTCTATTTGTGGGAAAAATGTAAATCCAGGCAGGCTAGTGAATCATATTCTTCCAGGTTTTGATTAAAAGATTTTTCTGTAAATTTATGAGCTTGCATTCCTGTGTTGTTTTATTAGTCTTGCTTTAATAGCAATCCAAGAAGGTTGTTATCCAGAACTGAGATGTAGTTATCATGGATATTATTCCCTTCATTATTGAATCATGCATTTCAATTAGTTTTTACAAGAGACACCATTCATCATGGCCATATTGTTTCCTTCATCATCGCTACAGTGCTTTTTATCAGTACATTACATTAGGCTAACTTTACCTTGATTTTATTTCTTTGCTTATAAATCTTGGGCTCAATAAAAAAATGTTGTGGTAGGATCAGATACTTTTAGCAACCATTTATCTATATCAGAATAATTTCATCTTTTGATTTTTTTTGCAGTAGTATTCCATGTTTGTAAAATTCCACCTCCAAGGGTACTAGCTTGAGCCCAGTACTGAGGAAATCGTAGATAAATTCCTTTTAAAAATCTTTCAGTTTTGGTATAAAACAAGCATTTAGCACTAACTTCCACCCGTCAACACTTCAGCCTTATTCAAGTGACTTAAAATCTATTTTAATGTTTTATTGTGAACCAATCACCATCATATAAAGAACATAGAAAAAATGAATCATTTGTCCTCATGTGAAAATGTTGTAGAGCTAATAAACTTGATTGTATATTCTCTTACTGCTTGTTTCAGTATTTCCTTATTATTTTCTCTGTCTTCTCTTCTTATTTTTTGTTTTGCTCACATTTTCTATAGGATGAAAAATGTAAGTAAATTCAGAAATGAAGAAGTGACTGAGTAAAAGAATTAATGTATATAGGACTATATACAATATGATTTTTTTGAATTGACCTATTTAACTTTTTTATTTTATTACCATACCTAGATATGTGTCTCTCCCCATCTATTAAGCCCTTTCTGAATGAATGTGTTGTAGATACATATATATATATATACATATGTTAATATGTATATTTGTATTATATATATATATATAAGTATGTATGTATGTATATGTTACATACATATGTAGAAGCTATTTGAAAATTTGTTTTAATCAACAAGCATTTATTAAGTGCCTATTATATGATCAATACCATGCTAAGTATTATGGAAACAAAAACTAAAACCTACATAGATAAAACACATATATCTGTTTGTTTTATTTCAACCTGTTCCATATTTAGGAAGGAAGGCATCCAAAGAGAAATAAAATAGGCAAAACAGAGTTAATAATTGGCACGTATTAAAAACAAAAAGTGTGGTCGTCAGTATTTCTCTTTTTAAAATTTGTGTAGCAATAAATTGAAGCAAAGATCTCTTGAATAAATTATACATACGTTCTCAGTATAGACTCAACTTTTAAAAGTATTCTTCATTATCAAATCCATGTACAGGTCTCAGAAACAGAAATGCTTCTTGGAGACAGAGACCTTAAGTTGATGTTGATTTTTATAATTTAGTGGATTCACTTAAAATTAAAACTGTGTGTGGTATATCAAAACCTTTGAAAGTTCATGCCCATGAGAGAAACCACTATGTTTCCTCATCTCACATCTGTTAAGTATACTTCCAAAGACCAAAAATACTGATCAAGAGAATCCTTCTGATCTGACTTTGTATTTATGTTAATTTTCCCCTATTACATACCACATCTGAATGTTGTTTTTATATAAAAAATGTGAAGAAAGCACACTGAGTTTTAAAAATTGTTTCTGTAAATTTGTGTGTCCTATCTAGGCTCTGCTACCCTAATGGAGCTCTGCTATTTATCATATCATTTCCACAGTACCAGGAAATACCTCCACAGGAAATCAGGTTCGTTATAAAGTTAAAGTTTCACCTGTCCCAACACATGTGCACGTAGGCGTGCTCACACACTATCTCCTCTGTGCTCATACAGCAGACAGATTTGAGAATCACTAAAAATATAGTAATTAAATCCTTGGGAACTGAGGAGATCACCAAGTAAAAGTAGTATAGAAGGGAAAGAGAAGAGGGCCCAGGAAAGAACTCTGAATAATACAGACAGTTATATATTGGTCTGAAGGAGTACCAAGCAAAGGAGACAAAGCAGCAGTCAGATAGAAGGAAAACCCAGAGAGAAAAGAATAGCAAGGAGAGGAGAGTGATCAACAGTGTGACAGGCTACAGAGACAGCAAGGGCAAAGAGGGTTGAAGAAAGGCCAATGGATTGGCAGCTAAGAAATTATTAGTAAAGCAATTTTGGTGAAATAATACCAGAAGTTGGATGGAGAGTTAACAAGAGTGAAAGAGGAAAAAGTATGTTTCTTTTATAATCTATTCCTCCTCACCTCCCTTCTTCTGTAATAAACTTTTCTTCCCAATCCCAAATAAGTAAAAGAAATCAGTTCTTCACATCCTAACATCACACATGTAGATTGAAATGGCTTGTGGCAAGACCACAATGGCTGGTGGTTAAGAACATTAACAACGGTAGTGATAGAAAGGATTCCTAAGATTATAGATTTAGTGCTGGAAGATATTTTAACAATCAAGTAGGCCAATAAACTCATTTTATAGATGAGAAAACTAGACACAAAGAATTTATCTGACTCGCTCAGTTCAACATAGTAACAAAGCTAGGATTCAGATTTGAGATTCAAACTTTGATTACAAATTCTGATCCTTGCTATTAGCACTAGGTATTCTTTATGCCAAGCAAGAAGGAACAAGCTTTTAGTAATCCTATCTAGTATTTCACAGAATTGTATGAATAATTAAATGTCCATTCATTCAGAATGGATAGCAGGCCAGCAAACAGTAAAGCAAATTTTTACTCATTTTGCTATGTGTTTATTCAGCAAAGAAATTGAATTAAAAGACCATGAACTTATATGGAAGATAGATTAAACAACTCATAAAAGACATAAACTTGCATAGAAGACATTTAATCTTCCTCACCATCTGGTAAAGGTGTTTTTCTTTTTTTTTCTCTGCCCTCAATGGAATGAATAAAGTTGACCAATATTTCTTATGTACTTGAAACCATCTTTGGTTCTTTCCAATTGCTGTTCAAAGAATAAGAGACTCCATATCTATCTTCCATGCTTAAAATGCTCTTTCCTTTCATCTCTGCCTCCTGAATTTCCTGATTCCCTTCATTTCTATTGTCCATTTTATTCTTCTACTTTATCCTCATAAAAGTCAGAGGAAGACATCTAGTTCTTATTTGAAGATTATCCATTTTATGAATTTGGGAAGTGAAGACTATATGAAAAAAGTGAAGAGAATAAGTTCAATACTTTGAAATATAGAAAGAATATTTAAATACATACATACATACATATATATATATATATATATATATATATATATATATATATATATATATATATATGTAAATTCCTACTATGTCCCAAATACTGTGCTAAGTACTTTACAAATAATTCATTTGATCTTCACAATAAGCCTGGGTTGTCAGCAGTATGCCTATTTTCCAGTTGAGTAACCTGAGGTAGACATTAGTCAAATGATTTCTTCAGGGTCATATAGCTAGTAAGTTTCTTTGGTTGAATTTGGATTCAAGTTGTCCTAACTTCCACTGTACCCTCTAACTGCTAATGCATGCTGAAAAAAAAAATATATATATATACATATACACACACACATACACACACACGCACACACACACACACACGCACACATATATATAATCTTCCAATGGAGATGTATTGAAAACATTTGGATATAGAAGACTGGAAGCAAAGAGAGGTTACCTTTTATTCTTCTCTGCCATACAAGTCCTTTTCAAATACAAGACCACATCAGAAGTATATATTGACAATGGATGGAATGCCATTCCAGAATTTTATTTTTCACAACAGCATACTTAAAGTGGAAAAGCAGAGGTCCATTTATCACCAACAGAATGTAAGCTTCTTGGATCGTGGAACCATTTTGTCTTTTATCTTTGTGTATGTCAAATATAGTGTCTTGCCCAGGATAGGGACTATTTAATTGAATTGAATTAAAATCAAGCTGCTTTTAGGTTCATTTGGAGAAATTACTTTTAATTGTTTGTAAGGATTTGAAGGAATCTGAGGTCTTCAGTTCAAATCTTACTTATAAGGCTTATGTATGATCCCAGGAAAAGTCATTTACCCAATTTGAGCCTCAGTTTCGACACCAACAAAATGATATAAATAGATTGTATGATCTCTGGAATCACTTCCAGCTTTGGTTTATGATCCAATGGCCAATAGGTCTATAATGTTGACTTGATTATTCAAATTTAATAAAAATAAACATCAATTTGTGGCACTATATACTTTGAAAAATCTAGATTTAGTTTTTCTTGCCTTCATGCCATTTCTGCCCATGTCTCCTTTGCCCTCTTTGCAAGGCTACATCCTTGGAAAATAATCAAGAGAATGATTTACAGAAATATCAAAGTTAATGTTATTACTGTAGATTAAAAAATTACCTCACCACCAAATGATTTTTTTGTTCTCTTCCTGACCACCTAAATGAATAAAAGGGTGATAATGACATTCTCATTATTTTGGGAACACATTTGCATCAGTAATGAAAGAGTTCCAAAAGGGCACAGGCACCATAGAGGCTAACGTCAGTATTAATTGAAATTGTTTGCTTGATTAGATAAAACATGCAAACGTAAACTGCTCATCTCTTCAGGTTGTATGGTTGTTCTCATTTGAATAAAACTCAAGAATCAATTGTTTCTCTAAAAGTAAAATGCCTTCCTGATAAAATTTTAGAAAATTATTTCTAAAGTCATAATTCTATACCCATACTATAAAGAGATTATATATAATATATAAGTATATATATATATATATCTATCTATACATATACAATATATATATGTGGGTTTGTATCTGTGTATATGTTCATATCTATAATATAAAAACACAATTCTGTGTATCTAGTATTTTTTCTTTTCTCTTATTTCTTAATATATATTAATATCAATATGTCCCATTGATATCAACATATCACATCATGTCTCCTAAGCCTGCTTTCCTGCCTTTTTACCTTTGGTTAGTTCACTATGCCTTGAAAGTTCTTTGTTTTCTATTTGACTTGTGGGATTCATACAGCTTGTTCTTTTATCTCCCTTCTATTTAGATACGTGATTTCACAAAATTACAGTATTTTAGAATTAAAATCTACCTGAGCCGCAATGTAGTAAAATAAGGATCTGACATGGAATTCCCCATATAATCTACATAACAAATGGTCATCCAAGGCTCTATTTAAGGCTTCTAAAAGGTGAAGAATCAGGACTACTCATTGTACCTTGTTCCACATAGGAAGATAATTCATTGTTTTGGAAGATTCTTTGTTTTGCCTTAAGAAACAAACAGAACAATTCAGATCTCTCTTTCATATGACAACCTTTCAAAATATTTTAAGGCAGTTATCTCTCTGGAGTTTTAACTTCCTCAGGCTGAATATTCCCAGTGTGGTCAATAGATTCTCATATAATATGGACTAAAGACCTTTGGTCATCCTGGCAGTCTTCTCATGCTCTGAAGTTTATTAGTGCCTTCCTTTAGGCACAGATAAGTTTTGGGTTAGTTAGGGCCACATGCTGTTAGGAACACCCATGGTCTTTTCTAAACTGGATGAACAACACTAAACACAATACTTTCTAACATAAGAGTTTGCTGATATAGGGAACTTTGGATTGGGAAATTTTTTTTTTTCTGCTGATACAGAAAGACATTTATCTTCAAGTTATTGTCTAAGGGATTTCCTCAGAAAATTGGAAAGTTGAGTGAGCACACAACTTGAGATGAGTTGCTGCTGTTGTTCCTTTGTTTTTAAGAGGACCAATGACAGCAGAGGATGATGTCTTGATCAGTGGGTGAATTGGATTTAACTTCAAAGTCTTCAGCTTCATTCTCTCTTGCAGAGTTATAGCATTCCAGTGGCAAGACAGAAGTCAAAACAACAGGTGAATGTTTGACCAAGTTGTAAGAACTCTGCGGACCCTGCTTTGCTGCTTCTGGTCTTGGAACAAATGCTTTTCAATCACCCATTCTGTTGGGGAAATCTTTACGCATTGGGATAAACATCCCCTCAATTCACCAATATGTTTGAAAATAAAATACAGCATTGTATTTTCATCTTTTTTGTTTGCTTGCTTTTTTTTTTTATCATTTTCAAAATACATGCAAAGATAGTTTTCAACATTCACCCTTGCAAATCATTGTGTTCCAAATTTGTCTCCCTCCCTTTCCCCCACCCTCCCACTTACAGCAACTAATGCAATATATGTTAAACATGTGCAATTCTTTCTATACATATTTCCACATTTATCACAAGAAAAATCAGATCAAAAAGGAAAAAATGAGAAGGAAAACAAAATGCAAATAACAATAGTTTTTCTCCCTAATTTTCTGTATTCCTTTTATTCCTCTTAACATATTGTCTTATTTATACAACATTTTAATTTAAAATAATCAAAATGATCTATATTTATACTTCAATAATAATTTCACCTTATAATATGGCTTAAGATCTGATACTCCTGAATTTGCTTCCTTTATATCTTTTCCCCCTCTAGTTTCTTTGAAGTTCCTGATCTTGTGTTCTAAAAGAATTTTGTTAATATTTTTCTGTTTGTAAGAAAAAGTTCAGTAATTTACTTGGGATAGTATTCCATAAATAGATTAAGTAAATGTTATTTAAAACATTTTTTGACTTTATCCACCAATTAATATTATTTCAATTATTTAGAACTAATATTATTTATATAAAATGTTTTAAGTTTATATTTATACAGTTCATGTACCTGTTTTGGTAGATATACTCTCAGGTATTTTATGCTGTCTAGTTATTTTAAAGGCTCTAAAACAATATTGAACAAGATGGCTCACACATAGTGTAGTTTCCCTATTTTTCTGTTTTGATTAAATCTATTTTAGTTTTAACTTTGTTTGAAATCATGATTACTACCCATGCTTTTTATATAATAAATTTTACTCCTGACCTTTATTTTATGTTTGTGTGTATTTCTCATTTTTATAGCATTTCTTAAAAACAACATATCATTGAATTCAAGCTTTTAATTTGCTATCACTTTCCATTTTACAGGTAAATTCATCATAATTGCATTTTAAGCTAAAATTATTTGATGTGTATTTTCCTCCTTCAAAATTTTCCTCTCTACCTTTACACTATTCTTAGTTCTACTTACTCACTCTACTTTACTTCTACCAGCTACCTTACCCACCTTTCTCCTTAATATGCCCATCCCTAGAAAAATTCCTCTCCTTATTTCTTTCTGAATTAGAAAACTTTTATATTCTTCTAAATGCATGTTATTCGCTTTTCAACCCATTTCCAATCTACTTTCCCTCCTACTAACGTCCTTTGTATATTGTTTTTCTTTTTGTGCTTTATTTTTTATGATATAATTGCTCACTTTTATTTCTCCCTACAGTTTTTTTTTACAATATAGTCCCAATCATACTTAGCTCAAACCAAGACTTTCTTTCAAATACCCCCAAACATCCAGGCACAAAAGAACTGATAATATGTTTATATATAACAAGTAAATGACTTGATCTTATTGAGTTCCTTATAATTGATCCTTAGTGATTATATTTCTCCTGTATGTTATTATATGTCATATTTCCCCTTATTTCTGTTTTTTTCATAAATACCTGAAAGTCTTTCAATTTTGTTAAATGACCTTTTTTCATTCAGGGTTATACTTAACTTTTCTGGGTAAATTATCCCTGGTTATTACCCCAGTTCTTTTGCTATGTAAAATGTAGTATCCCAAGACCTATAGTCTTTTAGTATAGTAACTACTAGGTCTTGTGTAATCCTTTTGTACTTCTACAACATTTAAATCATTTTTGTCTTGTTGCTTCCAATATTTTCTCCTTAACCTGAGAACTTTGAAAGTTAGCTATGGTGGGTGCAGCTAGGTGGCTCAGTGGATAGAGCACCAGCCTTTAATTCAGGAGGACCCGAATTCAAATGTCATCTCAGAGACTTAACACTTCCTAGTTGTGTGACCCTGGGCAAGTCACTTGACCCCAGCCTCAGGGGAAAAAAAAAAAAAAAAGAAAGTTAGCTATGATATTCCTGTAAGCTTTCCTCCTAGGATCTCTTTCAGGTGATTATTGGAGAATTTGTTTTATATTTCTGCTTTGTCTTCTTGTTCTAGAACTTCAAGGCAATTTCCTTATAATTTTTTTGTGATATTTTATCAAGATTCTTTTCATCATAATTTTCAGATAATCTATTTATTCTTATTTTATTCTCTTCAATATGTTCTCCAGATCAGTTGCTTTTCTGATAATTTGTTTCATTTTCTCTTCTTTTTTCATTCTTTTGACTTAAAAAAAAATTCTTTCTCTCTTGAAACAGCATTAGCTTCCTTTTGGCCAATTCTAGTTTTCAATGAATTATTTTCTTCTTTAAGTTGTTGGTTCTCTATTTTAAATTGATTGATTTTCCATAATTTTCTTGATTTTCTGGAATTGCTCATTTCCCCCTCTAATTTTAAAAATGCTTTTAAAAATCTTCTAAGAAGTATTTTTGTGCTTGAGACTCCTTGACATTTCTCACTGAAAAAAGAGTGGTTTTTTTTAGCTCCATTATCTTTTTGTGAATATATGGATGATCTTCTCTATAGAGATAGATACTAAGATATTAGCTTAGTATGGCAGCATTCTTTTTCTTTTGTTTACTCATTTTTATTTATTTATTTAGGCTTTTTAAATTTTATTTTTAGCAGCTATTAGTGTGATCAAGTTCCAGTCCTGAGATATGGGGAATAATGCTCCAAGCCTTAGGTCCTTCTTACTGTTACTTAGGTCTATCCCAGGGCTCAAGTTTGTGCTCTCTCCTTCACTCCCATGCTGTGGCTAGGATTCCAGGTCATGCTTTCCTTCCCTATGACCTGATGTCCAGTGGAATATCTGGCAGCTGCAAACTTTAGCTGTCCTATTTTTATTGGTGGGGACTGAATCAGGGACTTTGTTCTGCTGGTGCTCATAGTTCCCCTACTGTACTCACCATGCATTTTCCAGGTGTGTGTTAATTTCCTTTTCCCAGCAGCAGCAGCAACCCAGCCTGGAACTTGTCTGCTCAACATGGACAATGGAAGATCCTTCCTTCTTATGCCTCAGTGTCAAACCCTTATACTGTCCTGAGAGGAAGGTGCCTTAGGCTGAGCTGCCTTCCAGCTCCAGCTGCTTCACTTCTTGCTGTTTATTGATTCTGCAGAAAATTGACCTGGAGGTATTTGTACTTTACTCAGCCCGGACCTCTTCATGGGAAGTTAGGTCTTTCCAGGACTCTTCTTAGGTTGTCTTAGAACAGCTGCTTTACTCTGACTTTTGTTTATTTCCGCTGCTAAATAATCCCTCTGAGCAAAGTTCTGTCTTTTTCTATGGTGGAAATTTGGAGAGCTGAAAGGTTTCTGACCTACTCCAGCAGCTTCCCAGACAATAAACTTTCTACTAACCTCAAATTAGAAGTGGGAGCAGTGTTTTGCTCTGGAGAAGTAAGAGTCTGGATGAGAATTCTGAAACTCCTCACTTGTAATCTCTGACAAAACCTTACAAAGTTTGTTTCCTCATCAGTGCAAGGTGGGGCTTGAACCAGCCTGGAGTTCTTAACCTTTCTTGTATCATAGACCCATTTGGCAATTTGATGAAACCTATGGACCCTTCTGCAAAAAAGAGTTATATTTAAGATGCATAAAATAAAATACATGGAATTACAAAAGAAACAAATTATATGGAAGGATAATTATCAAAATATTCAAAAAATCCACAAACCTTAGAATCTGCACACTAGAGTATCTAATACTCCATTTTTCTAAATTCTATGATATTTTAATATCAAATAAAGTTTTAAAAATGAAATAGTATTCATAGTTTTAGAGGAATAAACACATTTGGCATTCTTGATTTTAAATCTTTAATAGTCAACATTTTTCCTAGATTTGTTACAAAAGGGCTTTTTTGGAAGGGTTTGGTTTCACAATTTATGACAATGAAGATATGCATATTAGCCTCCTAATCATTAAATTGATTTTCTCCTCAGGTAAAACATGCTTATTTTTCAATGTCAAAATAAAATCAAATACTTTCTCTCATTTTTAAAAGATATCTTTTCATTTTTGTAAATCATTCAAAATGAGTTATTCATGTTGCGTCTTAAATATCCAGGAAAATCAATAGTGTTTTGAATGATGTAACAAAGAAAGCATAATTTTGCCATTTTCTAAATATGCTTCCATTAAAAGGAATAATATAGAGACTTGTTAATGTGATAAACTGAATAAACTTGAATTTTTACAGCTAATTAATTCACAAAACTATTAATGCATTTGGACTTCCCTTACTTGAAAGGATGGAACTTTAATATTCTGTTCAATCCACCAGATTTCAGAGTTGAGCCTGTGGGGCAGATGTCTAAATATCTTCCCTGGCATTCTAGCATGTTAGGGCCCATCAGAGTCAAGTCAACAAGAATTTATCAAACACCTTTGGCCTTGTTCCTTCCCTGAAAAGCTTTGGCCAATGAATATTACCTCACACTGAACTCTAGGCTGTTCATTTTCTTCCATAAACTCATGCTCTTGTCTTTGAACCTCGATTTCCCTGATTGTCCACCTCAAGAGAAGCATCAGTATTGCTGTGGAGCACTATACCACTAGTCTTTTCAAAAGTAAACGCCTACAGGGAATTCCATATATCAATAGAAAAAACATAGATTTATATTCCTGAAACACAAATCCTTCTGCTTCCTCAAATACTCTAGTATTCCAATGGGTATCAGCATAATCATTGAATTCAATTCAACAAATATTTAGTAAGTACTTACTATATACCAAGCACTAGTCTAAGTTCTGGGTATACAGAGAGACAAAAGGCAAGCACTGTCCTCAAGGAGCATTCCCTCCAGATTGTCCTGATCCATGCTTGCCTTTCCCTTTTTTCCTATAAGTTCAAGCAGTGGTGGACTGGGGGTTTTCCTTGCTCTGACATCTCACAATCCTCATTCTTTTTTTACTCATCCATTCTCCAATGACACCATTTTTTGAAGCTTTTTGAAATTTCTTAAGTTATCTATTGTAACTAGTTCACACCAACCAGGACCTTCTCTATTGCCTAGTGTGGAATACTCAATTTAATGGGCTTTGAGGGTCATGATTTTATTAGTTGCAAGAGACCCCAGAGACCATCTAAGTCAAGGGTTCTCAAACTATGGCCTACGGGCCATATGCGGCCCACTGAGGACATTTATGCGGCCCACTGGGTTATGGCAAATGGGCTGAGGGGCGGAGACAGAGTGTATTTTTGTTTTTACTATAGTCCGGCCCTCCCACACTCTGACTGACAGTGAACTGGTCCCCTATTTAAAAAATTTGAGGACCACTGATTCTGTCATAAAATCAGAGGATAATGATAATCTCAAATATGTGTATAATACTTTAAAGTTTGGAAAAATGATTTACATAAATTATCTCATTTAATCCTTACAACAGTCCTGTGAAATAAGCACTATTATTATTTCCAGTTTACAGAGGAAGAAACCAAGTTAGACAAATGATAATTCTTGCTCATTCAGGGCCATACAGGAAATAAGTGTCTAAGACTATGTTTGAACTTGGGTCTTACATACTCAAACTCAAACTCTGTCCACATGGCCATCTCAAGACCCTAGACCATAGATCAGATCTGGAGGCCAGTTCTTCAAATCTCTCATTGAACATTTGTGAAATATGAGTTTCATAGAAGTTAGAGGTCTTGTTCCAAGTCACACAGATAGTGAACATCAAAAGTGGCCTTTGGATTAATCTTTTTGGACTCTACTCGAGCAGTGACCTTTCCAAAACAAGTAGGGTAGTATACCAAAACATGGAGCCATACAACAACATATTACTATTAATAAAGATGGGGCATGGATTCAGGGAGAAGTTTGGAATAATTTTGTTTATATAAATAATAATAGCAACCGATATGTTTATATAAGGTTAAGAGTTGTGTCATTTGGTCCACACAACAATCCTAGGATGTTTAGTATTATTATCTCCATTTTACAGATGAGGAAAACAAAAAAACTAGAGATAGGGGACTGTTCTTGATTACAGAGTTATTGAGTGTCTTAGGTAGGATTTGAACACACATGTTTCCTCACCAAAAGCACCTAAGTCTGCTAGGCTGCCACTCCAAAAATGCCTTTCTATAAGGTGAGACAAGCCTGTATTGTAGGATCATTTTATTGAGCACATTTATTTACACAAGGGAACAAAAGAGAAATTGGCAGCAAGCATGGACTAGAGATGAAAAAAGCATGAAAGAAAGGATTTGTATTCCTTTAGAGTTTATAATTCATTTGGATGAAGTAATGCTTGATCAGAGAGGGAAAATCATCCCTCCTCTTTCCTTGAGCAGAGAAGAGGATTGTCTGTTTGACCTGAAATGATAGATGCTGTTGGAAGTACTGTGAGTGGAATCTGGTGCTTAAAGTAATTTAGGCTTTAAAATGAGGACTATGAAGGATGAGATGGTGATGACTTCCAGAGCAGCTGAAGGCAAATCTTGACAAAGAGATGGTTGATGGAGTGGATATGGCACTGTGGCTCAGAAAATCAGAAATCATTCCACTTGGGCTGAGTTTAAAGGAGGTTAGTCTGGATAGAGGAATCCTGAATGTTTGAGGTTGAAATTAGCTTTATGTTTTCTTATCTTCCTCTTATGATAATTCTCATGTTCAAGCCTTTACTCTATTTAAGGAAATGAACTTGGTTATGGATATCATACCTGAAGAAAGATCAGGGATTACATATTTTTATAACAATAGGTTTTAAATTTCAAAATTTATGCAAAAATAGTTTTCAACATTCACCCTTGCAAAACCTTGCATTTCAAATGTTCCTTCCTCCCTTCCTTCTTCCCCCTCCCTGGACAGGAAGTAATCTAATATAGGTTAAACAAGTAAAATTCTTCTATACATATTATGGATTACATATTTAGAGCTTAAGGATTTCTGGGTTTAACTTTCTCATTTTTCAAATGAGAAAAATAAGATTGAGGGAGGTTAAAGGGGTTGACTATAAACACACATATACCTATAAATGCATTCATAGATATGTATATAGGCATACACAATATATATATATATATCATCTTATTTGTGTACATATATGCATAAACATATGCATGAAGACACAGATCTACATGTGTGCATACACACATACACACACACACACACACATATATACATAAAATTAGTGTCTGAGACAGATTTTCAAATGATGTATTCATTATACCATGCTGCTTCTCTCAGAAACCAGAGTATCCTGGAGCAGGATGGTGATGGTGAAAGACCTGAAAAGTCATTCAGAAATGATTAAAGAAACTAGGTATATTTAGCCCTAGAAGACAAGTCCTTTGTGGGTAGTGTATAGAGAACTGAAATGCTATCATCTAGAAAAAAACAACTACTGTATAGTAAGTTGCTGCAAGAAAACTGAACAAACCACCCATGAGTGGAAATTTCAGGGAGGCAGGGTTTTGTTCAACAGATGGGGAAAAAAAGATCTTAGAAGTAAACCAAACCTTTAAGCTGATGCTATTAGTAAGATGATGGTACCAACTGTACTTCTCATCATATTTTTTTTAAACTTCACATTACAACAGATCATCTAGTCTCTCCAGAAAATTCACCAGAGCCCTGTTGCTTTAGGACACTATTATTAAGTTCTTCCCCTATTCCCTTACTTCAATCTTAAATTTTTGTCTTGGCAACTTCTCCCTCCTTCTGCCTCTGGAGCCAAGTAGAAACAGACTAATCTTTCTTCCACATGATAGCTTTTCAGACACTTGAAGACAGTTTTCCTGCCCCTCATCAGTCTTCTCTGTAAGTTAAACATCCCTGTTTCCCCCAGTCGCTTGTCATTTGGCAGGATCTCAATGCCTTTCACTATTCTGGCACTCTCCTCTTGACACTCTCCAGTTCATCAATGTCTTTCCTGAAATGTGGCCCACTGGAACTGAACACAGCCTTCTAGATATGGTTTGATTGGGGTAAGGGGCAATGAGACTAACACAGAGCATCCTATATACTCTTCCTTTCTTAAGGAATTAACCCTAATATTACACTCAATTTCATGGCTCCTGAATCATAATATAAATATATCCAAAACAGCACTCATTAATCCTTCCTAATTTCTCTGCTTCTATCAGGGAAACTTTTAGTTACCCAGATTTAGAGTCCTCCCTCTTCTTCACCTGCCATGTTGGTTCTATTTCCCACATCATCTTTCAGATCTGTTTTCTGCTTTCCATTCACATAAACATCACCCGAGTCCAAGCCCTGATGGACTATTAAGGTAGCTTATTGGGTCACCTTGCCACTTCCCAAGCCATCCTTCACACTACTGGCAAGCCAAATGGATATTCCTAAAGCATGGATCTGATTTTGTCATTCTTCTACTCAAGAAGTTCCAATAGATCCCCAACACCTCAAGGTTCAAATCTTCCTTGTCATCTGAAGTTATTCATAACTTGGATTCAACCTACCTTTCCAGACTTATCAAACATCATTCTTTTTTTTTAACGCTTTTTATTTTCAAAATATGTGCTTAGGTAATTTTCAACATTCACCTTGCAAAACCTTGTGTTCCAAAATTTTTCCCTTCCTTCCCTCCACCCACTCCCTTAGATGGCAAGAAATGTAATATATGTTAAACATGTGCAATTCTTCTATACATATTTCCATAATTATTGAAACATTACCCTTCTTCATGCATTCCTGCACATAGGTCTTCTTGCTGTTCTTCATATAATGACCATCTATCCTGCTTCTGGATTTAACTTTGTCCTTAATTATTCTTTTTAGAACCTCTAGTTTTCATTATAAAAGAGGAGAAAGGACTCACACGTGCAAAAAATGTTTGAAGCAACTCTTTTTGTGATAGCAAACAATTGGAAACTGAGTGGATGTTCATCAGTTGGAGAATGGCTGAATAAATTATGATATATGAAAGCAATGGAATATTATCATTTTATAAAAAATAATGAAGAACAAACTTATTATAGAAAGGCCTGGAAAGATTTACACAAACTGATGCTGAATCAAGCAGAATCAAGAATACATTGTACACGATAACAGCAAGGATGGGTGATGATCAACTATGAAAGACTTGTTCTTTTCAGTGATTCAGTGACCCAAGGCAATCCCAATAGACATTGGACAGAAAAAGCCATCTGTATCCAGAAAAAGAACTAAGGAGACTGAATGTAAATTAATACATGCTATGTTCACTTCTTTTTTCTGTTTTTATTCTTTTGTTGTGTTTTTCCCTTTTGTTTTGCTTTTTCTTTCCCAATGTGATTCATAAAGAGATGTATATTTTAAAAGTTAATATGCATGTAAAAATAAAATAAAATACATATGTAGAACCCCTATCTTCCTTCAAAGCTCAGCCAAAGCACGAACTCAGATGCAATACCTTTCCTGATTCTCTACAGCTGCTAATGCCTTAACCACTCCCAAATTATCTTGGGCTCACTTTCTATGTATTTTGTACCTAATTACATGTGTATATATTGTCAAACTCTTAGCCTATAAGCTCAACTCAAGCCTTTCCCACCTACCCCCCCAATTAAAATGTATTTGAAAATATTTAATGAAATAAACAAAATACAATGTGACATAAATAATATTTACGTAGTTTCCTAAGTCAGTATGAGCTATCTCTCACAGATTTGTTTCTATGGAGTTTGATACTACTAGTGTACATGATTTATCTATTTTATTGCCCCCCCCCCAAATCGTTCCTAGCTTTCTTTATTATTTCAATGGTTTTCTTATTTTTAATTTTATAAATCTTTTCTTTAATTTTCAGGATTTCTAGTTTGATATTTAATTGGAGATTTTTAATTTGTTCTTTTTCTCTAGCTGGATTCACTGATCTTCTCTTTCTTACTTTTATTGATGTACACTTAGAGATATAAATTTCCCCTTAAGTACTGCTTTGGCTACATCCTACAATTTTGGAATGTTGTATCTTAGTTGTCAGTCTTTTTAATGAAATTATTGATTCTTTCTTTGATTTTTCTTTGATCCACTTATTCTTTAATATCAGATTGTTTAGTTTCTGATTAATTTTTAAACTATACTTTTATGGCCCTTTAGAAGTGTATTTTTATTGCACTGTGGTAAGAAAGGTATTTATTTAATATTTCTGCTTTTCTGAATTTGATTATGAAGTTTTTATACCCTAATACATGGTCAATTTTAGGGAAGGAGCCATATGCATCTGAGAGAGAGGGAATACTTTCTATTTACATTCGGTTTTCTTCAAAGGTTCTATCATATTTAACTTTTATAATATTCTATTAATCTTCTTGACTTTTCTTTTAATTTTATAATTAGGTTTATTTAGCTCTCAGAGCAGAAAATTGAAGTCCCCCATTAGTATAGTTTTACTATCTATTTCCTTCTGTAATTCATTTAGCTTCTCTTTTAAGAATTTGGATGCTATGCATACTAATATGTTTAGTATTGCTACTGCTTTATTGCTTGTGGTTCTTTTTAAGCAAGATATAATTTCTTTGCTTATCTTTTAAAAATAGATCTATTTTTACTTTTGCTTTCTCTGAGATCATGAGTACTACTCTTACTTTTTTATATTAGCTAAAGCTTAATAGATTCTGCTCCAGCTCCTTTTTTTAGTCTGTATGTATCACTCTGTTTCTTGTAAGCAATGTACTATTGAATTGTGGTTTCTAATCTATTCTGCTAGCTACTTCATTTTTATGGGGAGTTTATCCAATTGACACTCACAATTATGATTACTAATTGCCATTTTCTTCTACTTTATTTTCTTCTGTTTAACAGCCCTCTTTATCCTGTCCCTCCAAAACTCTGTTTTGCTTCTGATCACTGTTTTCTATTGTCTGTTCTTATTTTTATAATCTGTTCCATTTACCTTCTTCCCTTCTTCCCTGTTGAGTAAAATATATTTATCTTTTCAGCTGATAATATATATATATATATATATATATATATGTACATATACACACAGATATATGTGTATATATTCCTCTCTTTGAACTAATTTTAGGTAAGTAAGGTTAAGGTATTTACCACTACCCACCATTCCCTAACATGGTGATGTCACTTTGGTCTTCTTTGAGGATGAAGGACAATAACCAATTATTTTTCCCCTCTAATCTAGAAACTCTTCCTTGCACTTCTCTTATTTTTGTAAGATAATTTCCCCATTATTCTTCTCCTTTATTCCTTTTCCAAAAGAATTCCTCTTTCTTACCCATTAATATTTTATTTATACCATCCCAACATAGTCAACTCATCGATATGACTTTTTTCTTTGTAGAATTCTTCTAAGTGTCCTAATAATGATGAAATTCTTAGAAATTGCATGCATAATTTTCCCATAAAGAAAAAGATAAACAGTTTAACCTTACCTAGTCCCTTATGATTTTTCTTTTATCTATAATTTTTATGCTTCTCTTGAATTCTGTATTTAAATATCAAATTTTCTTTCCAGCTCTGGGCTTTTTACCAGGAATGCTTGGAAAGTTCTCTATTTTATTAAATATCCATTTCTTCCCTGAAGGATTATATTCAACTTTACTGGGTATATAATTCTTGGTTGTAATCCCAGATTTTTTGCCTTCTGTACTGTTTTATATCAAGCCTTCTGTTTCTTTAATGTGGTATTCTGCTGAATTTTTGTGTGATCCTGATTGAGTTTTTTCCTGCTTCTTAAAGTACTTTCTCTTTGACCTTTGTGGTCTGGAATTTGGCTGCAATATTTTTGGGAGTTTTTATTTTGGGATCTTTTTCTGAAGATGATTATTAGATTTTTTTCCAATTTGCATTATATACTTTGGTTTAGAATATTGGGGCAGTTTTTGGTAATTCTTCCTTTAAATATGATGTCTAGGCTTTTTTCCTCACTCATCACTTTCAGATGGTTGAATAATTCTTAAATTATCTAGCCTTGATCTATTTTCTTTTTTTTATTATTATTATAGCCTTTTATTTACAAGACATATGCACAGGTAATTTTTCGGCATTGACCCTTGCAAAACCTTCTGTTCCAACTTTTCCCCTCCTTCCCTCCACCCTCTCCCCTAGATGGCAGGTAGACCCATACATGTTAAATATGTTAAAGTACATGTTAAATACAACATATGTATACCTATCCATACAGTTATTTTGCTGTACAAGAACAATTGGACTTAGAAATAAGGTAAAAATAACCTGAGAAGGAAATCCAAAATGCAAGTGGACAAAAACAGAGGGAGTGGAAATTCTATGTTGTGGTTCATATTTATTTCCCATAGTTCTTTTGCTGGGTGTAGTTGGTGCTCTTCATTATTGAACAAATGGAACTGATTTGGTTCATCTCATTGTTGAAGAGAGCCATGTCCATCAGAATAGGTCCTTGATCTATTTTCAAGGTGATTTATTTATCCAATCAAGTATTTTACATTTTCTTCTATTTTTTTCATTAATTTGACTTTTTATTACTTCTAATGTTATCCGAAGTTATTAGCTTTCACTTGCTCAATTCGAATTTTAAAAATTACTTTATTCACTCAACTTTTGTGTCTCTTTTTCAATTTGGCCCAATTCTGTTTTTAAAATGTTATTTTCTTCAATTTTTCTGTAATTGTATTTTTATATTGTATTATTTTGCTTTTACTTCTTTACCTAATTTTTTCTGTACTTCTCTTTTGAATTTTGATTTTGATTTAAAAAAAATTCCCCAGGAATTCTTGTTGGGCTTGCTTGTTTTCCATTTACCATTATTTTTCTTTGAAGCTTTGCTTGTAGCTGTTCGTTTGCCTCTTGAGCTTCCCTGTCACCATAGTAGCTCTGTATGGCTCAGCTGTTGTTTTTTTTTTTCAGTAATTTGCTCATTTTGCTCCTTATTTCTTGATTTTTTAACTTTATTTTTAAGCCTGGTTCTGTTGCTAACATAGGGGATAGTGAAGGGCACTGTCTCAATCTCCAGGTTTTTTCTCACTGCTTTTTTCAGAGTTAGTTCTGAGAATTTTGTTCTTGGAAGTTTGGGTGCTTCCAGGATGTGTGATCTGGAGATAGGTACATCCCACCGCTGGTGGCTTTGGGTGGGCTTTGGATCAGCCCCCACTCCTGTATCACAGATCTCTCTTTATGATTTCCTAGTTGACTTGGGCTGGAAGAATATCTCACTCTGACCTTTTGTTGACTCTGTCACTTCAGAATTTGAGTTGAAGAGGTATTTTAAAGTTGTTTGGAGTATTGGGAGACCTTGGCTAAGTGTTTGCTCTGCTATCTTGGTAAGGTCACTAGAAGCTCATTTAATATGTTTGTTGTAGAGAAGATTTTTGTTTCAGTTAAAAGCTGCACTAGATGATCTCTTCCTTCTCTGGAATTCTGGGTTTCTGGGATGTAGTAAGGAAATAACTGATCTTGGATCAGAAGTCCTGGTCTGGAGTGTGGGCTCTGGAACTTACTGAATGATCTTGGGTGGGTCATTAAACTATCCTCTAAACCTCAATTTCAACTGTAAAATCAGGATGACTATGATTTCCCCATGGTGGTAATGTGAAGAAAATGGCTTATTAGGTTTTATATGTCATTTATTTATTGTTATTAAGTAATGCTAATAAACCAGAAGCATGAAGGGTAGTCATAATTTGTACACAAGGTCAGAACCTTGAATATTCCTATATGTGGAAACTCTACTGAAGCAGATTGGCTTCTTTTTGGCAAATTGGGTTATCTGTGGGTCACTGAGAAATTAAGTGACTTTCCTAGGATCATAAAATGGGCACACATCAGATTTGGACCTTTCTGATTCTAAGCCTGGCTCTCTATCTACCACATCACCCTGCCTCTTAAATAATTTATTCCTTCATTCAAAGTAAAAAGCCAAAGAAAATCTGTCCCCAGAAATGTCTACTTTTGTAAAGTTAAATTCAGTTATAATAGGTTTTTAAAAGAGCAGAATATGTTACAAATGACTGAATAATTCTTTATTTCTATACTTACCAAGATTCAATCATCTGACCTATTATCAAAAAATTTGTACATCATTTTATAGTGATGACTTTTATCCTAAAACTTTAGAAGTGGCTCATGCTTCAGGAAGGCGTCTCTGGTCTTTTTGTTTCACATACTCATTTATCCACTCTGCTTCTCCTTTTAGTACCTGGGGAGATATGATTCATGACTCATGCAGCTTCTGGTCCTTCTCTCGACTGTAAATAAAGCAGCAAATTAACTTTTATTAATCTGCCAGTTATTTATCACCTGTCTCTAATTCCCTGCCATCATTTTTAGTCAATCAACTTTCCCATTTAATTTCTGGGCATAGAGGCTTTGCCAAGGCCCTCTGGAGACTTCCTGTCATTTCTGGGAAGTCTGAAGAGCCTATCCTTGGTAGCCCTCTCAAGAAGGACCAGAAGAGATTCATTTAGAATCCCTAATCCTCTTTCCCCCTCTCCTGTTTCAAGGAGGTCCTCCAACCAGCCAACCGTGGAATACGGGTGTTCACTCTGCTCTGTGCAGGTCACAGCTTGAGGCGTTTAGGGAACAGTTGACAGACCAGCACTTCTCCATTTCCCTGTAGTGTATTGAGACGAAATTTGATGAGGGACCAGTGTATCCCTCCATCAATTTCTGCTGCCTCTGCAGATTACTCAGAATCCTGTGAGGCATGCAGAAAAATATTCCCAGGAAACATTTCTGTGGAAATTAAATAAATGATAAACAAGCACCAAGACATCAGGAGGTATCGGTTTTAACAAAGGCAGCTGCTCTTTTCAAATGTTTGGAAAGGATGGAAAAAGGCACCCAAAAAATCAGGAAGAATTTGTACAGAGATGGAGAGCTGCCATTGGAGGGAGGATAGGGGAAGGACCAGGATGGTTTCCTTATGTTTAAGAAGGAGCATCTGATCAGAGCTGAAAGGGACCATATGTCTAGTTCAACACCCCTCACCCCTTTAACTGAGACCCAGAAGAAATTATTTTTGTCAAGGCCACACAAAGAGAAAGAATCAGAATTGAGATTTGAATCAGACCCTTCATTTTCATGCTGCTTCCTTTTAGTGTCATTGGACTTAAATAGGACATCTTGAGGTGGTAAATTATGAAATAAGATAATTATAACAATAATTAATAATGGGATAATAATATGTTAGGGACTTTCGAGGTCAGTTATTGAGGTCTTTCTTTTAGGGTTTGGGAAACTGAAGCTCAAAAAAACAAACAAACAAAAAAAAATCTTAAGTGCTGGCTCAAAGTGAAGCAGTCATAAGTCCAAAAACTAGGATTTTAATTCAGGCCTTCAGATTCATAATCCACTGCTGCCTTCCTCTTCTATTAAAGTCCCATTGAGAATTTGGATGTTCCAAGGAGGCAAAAATCAATGTAATCTGGGTGAAAACTATTAAACTATTAAAGTACTCTCTCTCTCTCTCTCTCTTTCTCTCTCTCTCTCTCTCTCTTTCTCTCTCTTTCTTTCTCTCTCTCTCTTTCTCTCTCTCTCTCTCTCTTTCTCTCTCTTTCCCTCTCTCCCTCCCTATTTCCATCCTGTTCTCTCTTTGTCCATCTGTCTCTTTCTGTCTCTCTCTCTCTCTTTGCCTCCCTCCCTTCCTATCTTCATCTCTCTCTGTGTGTCTCTGTCTCTGTCTGTCTCTCTCTTTCTGTGTCTCTGTATCTTTCTCTCTGTCTCTGACTGTCTCTCTATGTCTCTCTCTATTTCTTTGTCTCTGTGTATATGTATATATATATATATATATGTGTGTGTATGTGTATGTGTATATATATACATGTATGTGTATACATATATATATATTCATGCATATATGTTCCACTGTTTCTTTGTTATGCTTTGAAGTTAGTTGTGGGGGTTGCCTTTATCTCATGTCTTAGACTTAAAACCAATTTACAACCTTTTGTCACTAGACTCCTTCATGTCACGTGAGAAACATAGGCTAGAAAAATTCCCACTTGTTTTTTTTTTTTTTTTTCAAGGAACAGATACTCATGAATTAGAGCATACATTGATGATCAAGTCAGCATTAATATATTCAAAGTTCTTCAAATTCAGATATAAAACCTGTCATGTATACAGTGAAATCTTTGACTTTTTAACAATAAGCTACTGTATCTACTGAATCATTGCTAGCCAGGTAGTCTTTATACAGTGCTTTAAGATTTACAAGACACTTTATGATTATTATTTCATTTGCTCCCCATAGTAACCATGGGAAGCAGGTGCTATTTTACAGATAAAGAAACTAAGGCAAACACAAATCAAGTGGCTTGGCCAGGTTTCTGGGGCTAATTTTGAACTCAGGTTTTCCTGCCCAGAGTTTTAGCCACTGTAACATCTTGTTGCCTCAAGTCCATTAAATGTGAGGTTTCTGGATGACATTTTTGGCACTATTTCACATCATTCTCACGATACTTAAAGTTGTTCAGAAGAAACATTCTCATCAAATTTAATTAAAGGCTAAGACCCACTATTTTTCAACAGTAATCTCTCACATGTGGTTGCCCATCCTTCATTTTTGAAAAGGACCACTGATGAATCTTGACTTGTGCGTGAATTGGATTTAAGCACAGCAGAGTTGTGCATAGACAGCAGTTTGTCTCTTCCAGCGGCCAGACAGAATGGCCTGCAATACAGCGGACGGCTCAGCGTCTCTCACGTCTGACCGCTTGGACGCTCCACAGTACCTGCTTCGTGGCCACCGGACCTGTTTTTCTCTGTCCATTCTGCTACATCTTCACTGATGTGGATGGACTTTAAAACTGATCAATGGGTTTGGGATCAATCAGATGGTTTTGTCCATCTGTAGAGATAGTGGAACTAATAAAGGGTGATGAGAGCTTTGTCCCAGGTTACTTAAATTTAGAGGGTACCGCTAGCATTTATACTTCTTTAGAAGTATAAAAATAACTTAGTTTAGCACCTTGCTAGCAAGAACAATTAGTTAAAATAGAAAGCTACCAGATGGAACATCACTCCTACTCCCAACCTGTTCCACCATAGGTAAGCAGCTCCATCTTTACTAAGAGTGTCTCATGCTCTCTCTTCTCTGTCCCCAGGACTTAATTTATCTTTAACAGTTGATGAGAGGGTGCTTTTTGGGCTTCTTGCCCAAAGCTCATTAAAAGGTTGCTCTAAGTGGAGAAAATATGAATTATTGCTCTGCAGTTAGGGAAGGATTTCCTGAGCCTGAATACAGTGAACCATGGCATCTGTGAAATAGGAACACTCAAATCTCAGTGGATAGGAATGAACATTGTCAAGGGATGATTTCTTACTAGAGTGAAAAGAGAACCAAAATGCTGGCACACTTTAAGAGAGATTACAAGAGCTTTCATCTTGAACATCTCCCCAACTTGCTTTCACAGGCTTCACAATTCAACCTTGGAGATTTATTTATTCTTTTTGTCTTAAAGCGTCTCAGGTGCAAATATCCCAAAAAGGACCCAAGGAACTCATTGCTTCAATATTTCAAAGATCCCAGTTGCATATGGATGATCTCTTTGTTCTCACACTCTTTGTGGACTTCAGTAGATATTTTTTTTTATTGTTATATGGAGGATACCTTTTTAAATAAATGATATTCAGACACTTAGGTCTGACCATGTAATTCCTCTACTAAATAATACTAAATAAACATTATCATCTTCCTAATTCTGTTAGGATCAAATGTTATCCTCTTCTGGTTGGCTTGGAACCTTTTTTCCACTCCATTATACACAATTCATTTTATGCCCTTCATTATCTTATCAAACTAGCTTTCTTGTTATTCCTCACAGACCACACCAGTCCCCTCTCTGGATTTTTGTATAGTCTATTCTCCATGCTTATAATTTATCCCTTCCTCACCTCTATCTCTTAGAATTTCTAGTTTCTGAACTCAGCTCTAATGCAACATCTGTCTGATCCCCTCCAGTTGCTGGGCCATCTTCACCTTGTATTTATTTTTATATACTTAGCTGTATGCCTGTTTTCTGCTCCATAGAATGTAAAGCCTTTGATTCCAGAACTATATCTTTAATTCCTAGAGCATAGTAAATGCTAAAATATTTTATTATTGATTGTTAGATGGTGATATGAGCAATTGACACCATAGACCACCATTTTCTTTCCCTAGATAACTTGCATGTGAAAGATTGGGTACTGAAGCAATGTCATAAACTAAAGAACAGATAAGTGTAATTGAAATTTATGTTGAAACAAAAAAGATCTAGTAGGAAGAGGAGCCTAGAGGAAGATCCTCCCAAAATGGACAACCCACTTGGGACAGTGTAACATAGGGAGTTAGGAAGCTCAAGGGCAGGTGTGGGTGCTGATGATGGGTAAATCTGGACATCACAAATGGACCAAGACTCCAAAAGGGGACATGAGAAAGTATTAAGTCTTGGTTTTATCTATTTCATCATTTTATCAGGATTCAGACTATGTACCTACAAATAATAATTTTAGAATAAAAGGAGATAGACTCCATATTAATGAATTTTTGAATTTATAATTTAGATTTTAGAATACTTAGAAAGCAAAAATATATTGAGAACAGGATAGAGTAAATAGAAAATTAGTTAAAAGGGAAAAAAAGCTGTCCCTGCAGCTGGGATGAATTAGTTCTTGGAGGGACAGCATGGCTGGACTAGGAGGCAATAGCTGACCAGGTTCTCTGATACTCCCCAGCTGGGGCCCCCTGGGGAAGTCACTTCATTGCTCTGATCCACAATTTTCTTGTTGATAAAATGGGGATAATAGCCTGTACATTCCTTAACTCACAGGTCTGTTATTAGGAAAGGGCCCCGTAAATCTGCAAGTGCTCTGGAGCTCAGAACTATTATTATGATTGCAGCCAAACAATGAATTTAGCTGAGAGCTTGCTGGCAGCTCAGGTAAAGAGAGAGATTCTTCCTGCTGGGCTGTCTGACAGGAGGAAGCCCACAGGTTCGAACGAAGAGCAGTGTTTTTGTGAATTTTAGGAGGAAGTTGTCATATTGAGCCTGATTTTATAAAATCCCTGAGAATTGAAAAGGATCTTAGAAGCTGTCTAAT
Source organism: Sminthopsis crassicaudata (assembly GCF_048593235.1). Taxonomy (NCBI): domain Eukaryota; kingdom Metazoa; phylum Chordata; class Mammalia; order Dasyuromorphia; family Dasyuridae; genus Sminthopsis; species Sminthopsis crassicaudata. The sequence goes on from NC_133619.1 coordinate 33,865,419, forward strand.
TTAACCCATCTCTGAACAAGGACCTCCTCTTTAACAACTCCTTTGCTGGAGAAGTCCAGTCTATGGAAGGACAGCTCTAAGTGTCTGGAAGCTTTCCTGGACATTAACCCAAATTGGCTCTTTGTGACTCTTGTGGCTCTCCACCCTGGCTTCTACTTCTTCTCCCCTCCCACGGGATGGCCCTTTAGATGCTTGACCACCACTCTGTAAAGGCTGTGGAGGAATATCATGAATGACACACATACACAAAAGGACAAAATTTCCATCTAAATAGATGTTTCTCATATTGACTTTTTTTGGTGGGGAGAGAGAGGATGGTTTGAAGAGGTAGGGCAAACATTAATCACAGCCAGAGGTAATATTTTGAAGGTAGAAAAAAAAATTAGATCTGACAACTGATTGGATATGCAGGATGAGTAAGACTAAGGAGTCAGGAATGAAAAAATGACAGAGTACTGGGCATAGGAGGGGAACATCAGTGGCCAGTGCTGCCAAGAGACCTTGAAGAACTGAGGAAAAAACATTTAATTTGGCATTTTTTTCTCTCTCTTTTTATGTTCATTTGTGTACTCTTAATTCTAGGACTATCTTTTTATTGATTAAGTCACACTGCCTCTTTTTCTCAAATGGACTTCCCTTATAAAGGCTGTAATCACACCATTGAACCCTTTACTCAATAAAGACATCTCTGGGGAAACAAAAATGGCATCCAGATATAGATCGAACGAATGAATTCCTGCTAGGGGGCTCGGTGGATAGAGCTTAAGGTCTAGATTCAAGAAGATTTGAATTCAAATCTTACTTCATAAACTTAATAGCTATGTGACTCTGGGAAAGTCACTTATCCTTTTTTCCCTCAGTTTCTCTATCTGTAAAATAAACCAGAGAAGGAAATGACTAACCATTCCAATATCTTTACCAAGAAAAATCCATAGATTATATTGGCATGCTAAGGTCAACAGGGTCATGACCAGTCAGACAATGACTTGACTATTTTTTTTAAATCAACATTTACTTTTATAATATTTGTAAATCTTGAAAATAAATTAATTTTTCAAAAATTGACTATATTTCATAAACAGTCCTCAGAGAACCAAGAGGAAGGACTATTCTACTATTTTGCTGAATAAATGGTTCACATAACCACTAGGTCCCTATCTCTAGGTGAGATTCTGAGATGGACTGGATAACAATCAATGATAGGTAACATGTGCCTCAATGGAAAGTGAGATGATTGCAGAGCAATCCACACTGATCCAAAGCTCAGGATCCCTTGATTCAATCCTTTGAATTCACAGATGAAAAAACTGAAGGTCAAACGACCTGCTCATGGTCTCACAGGTAGGAGCAGGAGCAGTAGTATTTATAGTTAACATGTTTGCAATACATTTTGCTTGTATTATTTCACTTGATTCTCATTAGAGTGTTGTGAGACAGGTACTGTTATTACATCTATTTTGCAGCTAAGGGAATTAAAATCAAGAGAGTTTAAGTGTCTAGCCTAGGGTCCCTCAAACACTTATTAATTTGAATTTGGTGTTATCTCCAGATCTAGCATAATCACTGTATCAGAGTGGGACTTGTAGGTCCACAAACTTCCCTTTAGAGACATTCAGAGATGATTTTCTCCACTTCTTAGCTCACCAACCAATCTGGAAACACCCTTAACATAGACTAAGTATCATCATATCCTTAAATAAATGGAAATTAATAATCCATTTTTGATTGACTTCCCCCAAGAAAGCCATTTCTTAATAAAATTGAATGAATTTCTAGGATTCTGTGAAGTTTAAGTATTCTTTTTTTAAAACATTAATTAATAATAGATAAAATTCTTTTTTTCTAGCATCATAGATCTAGAGCTGTATGGGAAATGAAAGGACATTGAGTTCATCCCCTTAATTTTACAAATGGAGAAACTGAGGCTCAGAGAGTGAAATGCCTTGATCTTAGTCAAATCAATAGTAAAGGGAAGAACAAAAATTCAATCTAGATTCTTTTATTCCGAATATAACTTTCACCTATTCTATGCTGTCTTTGCAGTCATGGCTCATTTGCAGTGAATTTACTAAAAGCCAATGGTTTTCAAGATCCCCATGTTTTAATTCTTTGAATCTCAAGTCAAAAGTCTAATGTGTTATTGATAGGAAGTCATGAAAACTTGACCCTTGAGAAGAGATGAGAAGCTGAATTTCCATCTCTTCTTTGCAAATATGGAGAACTAGGGGTAGGAAACACTATTTGTATTGTCAGATTTAGTTGAAATACTAATTAGTTTTGCTGAACCAATTTTTTTTTGTCTTTCCTTTTGAATCTATGTCATAACGAATGACTCTGGGAAGGAAATGGATGAGGAATACATTTGAAAATTAAGATTACATAAAAACAAAGACGTCAATAATTTTTAAATTCAATAACTAGCCTGCCAAAGAATGGAATGTGATATTTAGAGCAATATTTAGCTCCCCAATTAGATAAAAATTCTTGCAGTGTTTTAAGTAGATAGTTAAAGCATTTATTAAGTGTTTACTAGGTTGTAGAAACTGTGCTAAGTTGTAGGAATATAAATGTAAACACATGTAATAGAGCCTTAAGGAGGTTACTTTCCAGTTGGAGACCACATATAAAAAAGGGATTGAAAATAGTGCAAAAGGGGATGGGGAGGGGAAGGTGACTCCTAGGAAGGAGCTGGAGAAGTCTGGAGGGAGCAGAGTGCATTCAGGAGTGAAGTGAGCAGGGATGCTCCTGACACCTCATGAACGAGTAGGGCATCTGAGTCAAGGACTTAACCAAAATAGAGGCCACAGGGCAAAAGCATCTCCCGGGTTAGAAGACAGCTAATAAGTAGAAAAAGTCCAGAATCAGGGGTAGAGCTGAGTGAGAATGAAATGTTTTCCATCCATTCTCTTCTTTGCCATGAGTTTCCAGAAATCCTAATACTTATTTTTTGGCTTTTAAAGATCAAGTTATAGAAGTTTAATATATGTTTGTTGATTTGAAACATAAAAATTCTATTTAGTATATACAGGAATAAATGTTGGTGACATATCCTCCAGGGCTCAGACATTAAAAGATACTTTTCTAAGAAAATATGTCAGTTAGGTACTTCTTTACTATTCCCATTAGTTCAAAGGTGTGATGAGAACATTGCCAATTATCATGTTGTTATGATAGACCATAATGAAAACCTGTTATGTTAATGATGAGACAGGTGTTCATCATTTGGGGGACTCCTGAGATGATGAATGGCATAATCATTAGAAACATTAACAGAAAGTTCCAAATAATTCCATCTATGGCTTCATGAAATCTTGGAAGCATGAATATTCTGATTTCTTTGGCACATAAAAATTGGACTGTACTTTGAATTTATAAATAGAGGTTGAAATATCTTACCTACAAATTTAAAATGGTGAGTTTTTATTGAGCATCTTCTATGTTGTTCATACTTAACAGTGTTGGGGAGACAGGAATCTATTATTTCAAAAATTAACAGTGATATCTGTATGTTTTGCTTGTTTTATTGATGCCTCTTGTTTTTATATCAAATATTTTTTTCAGCTGTATCCTAGAAAAATAAATAGAAATATACTTAAGCAAAACTTAAGACAATAGCCATGTCTAACCACATATACAACATTCCACACTCCTAAGCCTATACCTTTCCATTGAAAGGAGAAAGGTTCATTTTTTTCAAGACTTCTCTTGGGCCCAGATGGGTCAATAATGACCCATTATATATGTATAATTATAAAATTATACAGCATCTGGCTTAATTTTGTTGTGCTTTGCATGTACATAATAGTTGATTTACATTAATTGAAGTAATATTTATTGTTCATTAGATAAAGCTAATATAATTTTTAAAATGATAATTTTACCTAACTAATCTACATATTCAATGCCATTCCAATTAAATTTACTCAGAAAAAATAATAGCAAAGTTCATTTGGAAAAACAAAAGATATAAAGGAGGTAGATTTAGTAGTTTCAGACTTTATATTTTAAGGAGAGAGCATTATTGAAGTATAAAAAGGAAAATTTCAATTGTTTTAAATTAAGGTTTTCTTGTATAAATAAAACCTATGAATCTAAGGACAGAAAGAATGTAGAAAATTGGGAAGATCTTTTCATAGACAACCTCATAGAGATAATATGATTAGGCTGGAACACTGCTATAGTATAGGAAATAATGATAAAGGGATTTAGGAAAATATGGAAATCCTTGGACTTCATGAATCAAGATGCTGTCAATTTTCAGAGAAACAGATGATAGGAGGAAATAAGCATAATACTGTTTTAAGCGTGTGTGTATATATATATATATATGTATGAGTGTATGTATGTATATGTATGTTTATGGAAATATATATATATATGTGTTATATATATACATATATATATATGATACATACATGTATACCTCCATGTTTAATTATAATCTTCTTTAGTATAGATGGAGGAGAGAAGGGAAAAATAAAATAAAAAGTCCACAGTGGAGTAGGAAAAAAAAAAAACAAAGAAAAGCCGGGCATCTTTAAACAATGTGGAGTATTTATTATATAGGTTTTCATGAAATGGAAATTTATTATTTTACATTGAATCCTCTTATGTTGTCTGCTGCGTATATAGGAATGTTTTTTTTCTCATTTTGTATTAAAATTTTAAAATAAAAAATTACTAGAAAAATAGATTCATGTTGATTGTTTTCCTGGTTCTGCTGAGAAGAAATTACTTTTCACTGAGGAATATACATGGGAGAGGAGATAAGAAAAACTTTAAACATGAGGTCATGAAAACATTAGAAGAGATAGTAGATGTTTTATCCATATACAGATGCTGGTAACCTGTGAAATTTCAATAAAAAATAAAAGTTGCAAAAAACAAAAAGAAAACCCCATTGAAATTTAAAGGTGGAAAGTCTTCAGATTGTAAAATTGAGAGTTTCTGTCTTACAAAAGATGGTGACCAGAAGGTAAGGAACTTGATTTTAGGAAGCAGACTGAATTCATACTTTGGTCTTAGCTATTCTTCTGCATAAGACCCTAAAAGCAGTCTGGGAAATACAAGTATCTGAATTGGAAATGACCTTCAAACACCATATTGGATACATTCAAGAAGGAAAATAGTATCAGGAAGGCTTTTCAAACAGGAGAGATTTGATGCCCCATCTCCTGTTTTGTACTTCCCTCTCATGATAATTTGTACTCATGTGTTGCCTTTGCCCCATACCTTCCCTTACATGATGTGCCTTATTATTATTATGCGTTTAGTTTATATCTTAAACCTCTGCCCAACCAACTGTGGACTCTGTATACTAGGGGAAGATAAGATCCCCAATTTTGTTATGATGATCCTTGCTTTGACACTTAATAATCAATAATTAATAATCAAGCAGTAGAATCAATTTATATCTTTGCTAAAGAATTTATTTCACTGCTTGATTATTAAGGGGAAGAACATCACATGGGGGTTGTGAATTAGTAGTAGTAGCATAACTACAGACAGGATTATTTCTAGGATCTTGAAACTAATACCAGCCATCCATCATGGAAGTAAACCTGCCACTAGCCATTGAAAAGTGTGGGAGGAATCCCATCCAGAAGGGTTGTTATACAAGATGGATGGAGATATAGTGTGCATTGCCAGATTTTCCACAAAATTCATGGATGCAATCAGTTTAGTTTGAGAAAGCTGAAATGAAAAAGATGCATAAGCTTTGGATAGACAAAAAAGAAAGAAAAGTAGAGAAGAACTGGAGTAAAAAGAAGAGAAGAGAGGTCATGGAAGGGAGGAACCTTCAAGGAAAGTTATAAGAGACCAGAAAACACAAAATATGCTTACTTAGGTGGCCATACTTAGGAAACTTCTTGGGCAGCTGTAGAGCTGCATCTCAGAACAAAAGCTATGTTTTGATCAGCTTATGGCATGGCTTATACGCAAGATAAAAAATTTGCTGGAAGCAATGGGCAACCCTTTAGTGTTTTTGAGCTAGGAATAGACAAGATAGATTTAGTGCAAAAACAGACTTTAGAAGTCACCTACTCTGACATTTTACAGGTGAGAAAAAAATCCTCAAGGTCATGAAAATAGAAAGGCTGATCAAGGATTCAAACCTAAGTTTTTCTCCCACTCCAAACCCAGGAATAATTAAAGTGTACCTTATGACCAAAGTAATGTTTATGATTTATATGTTTATGAATTATATATTTATGTTTATGAATAGTGAAAGTGAATGATGCAATGGAATGAGGATTGGATTTAGAAATAGGAAACCTAGTTTAGAATTCTGGCATTATCCTACTTACTATCCATGTGGATTTGGTCAGTTTACTTATCTCTAGAGGAGATCAGTATGGATTAGATTATCTTTAAGGTTTCCTTCATGTCTGAATCCTATGCCTTTAGCAGCACATCAGACAGATCATCTGTGGAAACTTTACAGGAAAACAGACAGATATCACACAGAATGAGAAAGTGTAGTGGACAAAAGATACTATTCCCCTTGATTGATAAGCTCACAAAATCTATTTTTCCATTACAGTTCATGGTTGTAGTTCTTCCTCCTGCTCTTTGGGGGCTTCAGACCAGCTTGATATTCAAAGGTCTTGAAGTATTCTTTCTCCTGCTCCTACAGTAATTAGGCATCTTTTGCTTTTGAATTTCTCAGGAGAAAGGGTCTGCTTATTTTCCTAGTTTCTACTATTCCTCAGGTTAAAAGGAAAAAAGAAGAAAATCCTAACTGAGAATAGTTGTCTAAAACTTCATAAAGCATTATTTTTTTTCTGAAAATATTTTTATTTCTACTTCTCTTATCATTTTTAACAAGAAGCTGACATAAAATCCTAATTTTTGGATGTAAGAGTATAGATATAGTATTAGGGTCAGGAAGTCCTGAATTTTAATACTGTCTCAGGCAGTAACTAGTTATGTGACCAGGTAAGTCACTTAAATTCTAACTGCTTTAATTTACTCATCTCTTAAAAGAGAATAATGAAAGCACCTTCTTCCCAGAGTTGTTATGAGGATCAAACAAAGTGACATGATACAATATAATAGGATAGGATAAAATGGCATGATAAAATGTAAAGGAGAGTAAACAATATAATATAACAAAATATAATTAGTGCTTAGCAAGCCTTAAAGTACTAAATAAATCCTAGTTACTGTTATTAATGATAGTATTAACTAGCATTAAAATAACAAAATGATTTGCATAGAATGCTGGTTAAATAGATTGTTAGAATGATAAAACTTTTATTAAGCATTTACTCTATAATGAACACTATGTCAACTGCTAGGGACACATAAATATATAAGCAAAAAAGTCAATGATAGTCTTTCAGAATTTGCATTCTAATGGGAAAAACCAATATGGAAAGAAGGGCTGGAAAGGTTAGGTCTCTAATTTGTTAAGCTTGCCAACCATTTTTATTTTTTTCTTGAACATCTTTCTTTTCTTAAACATTTCAAAGTCCATTTAATCATCTTACACTTTATTACTAAATGGATGTATACAGTAAATTTTCACATAGATACATTGACAAATTTATCCCAATTGAGTAATGGCTTAAGTAATGATCACTTTCCCTGAGGAATAATTCTCAGAAAAATGCTGTGTGTTCTTCATTTGATTTTTATTTTTGTTATTTCAGTGTTAAGGCATAATTGGTTTTTGTATTTTTTTAATTAGTGCTCTGCTTGGAAATTGGGAAAGACATCAAAAAAAGACAGGAATTTATTGAACTAAAGCAGACTGTGAGACAAATCGGTTGGTGGTCTTTGACATATGAGTTGTATGATCATGGATTCAGAAATATGACCTTAGACATTACAAAGAAGATTAACTCTCCTCTTTCAGATGAATTAACAAGTTCCTGAGAATTGACAAAATTCACATCATAAGAAAATATGAACGCAAACTGGATTTGAACCCATGGTCTCCAAATCCAAATCTACTTCTATTTCCCTTATATCATTTTATCTCTCAAGGTCAGCCTAATGCCACTGGAAATGGTGAGGAAATATAACTAAGGAAATAAAAGAGGGCCAACGATTTGCTGAAGACAATTGCAAGAGCTCTTTTACTGTTTGGATATAATATTTATTTCTGTAAAGGCCACCTTGGAATGTTGCCTCTACAAAAAAGGAGGATTTCTAAGTTCAAGGAATGTTTTCAAGGGAAGGCAAAAGTCAGACCTTCTGCCTTTCTGCTCTGAATGAAGGAATTTTAAAAAATTTTTATTATTTAAATAATAAAAATATGATCAAGTTAAAGGTTCTGCTGGAACTGATGAGGATGATTTATTTGTATCCTTAGTACTGAGCACAATGTCTGGCAATGCTCAGTACTTGATAAATCCATGTAAGATTGAGTTATTGATACATTAATTAGCATATTGTAAGATTTGATTCCAGGTCCATTGCTCTGTATTACTACTTCTCAAATATAAATTTCTCAGCCTAGCATTTAGACTTCCCCATGCACTCTGTCACCTCTCTAGGCAAATTTATTTTTTCTCTCTCCTTCATTTTTCTTCAATCTTTCCGTGTTCCAGACAAAGTGAGCTGCTATTCCCTAAACACAATGTTCTCTCTCTAGAAGCCTCGTCATTGTTCCTTATTAAAATCCCTAGCACCGATGCCCTCTCTGATTTTCTCCAGGTGCTCTTGCTGGCTTCCTCTTTAGATTATCTTGTCTTTATTCTTCATTTTCCATCAATTGTTATCATGAGGAAGGCATTTTACAAAGGGCTTTAAATATGGCACCTATGAGCTTTCAATGTGACACATCTTATGATGTTCCTGTAGGTTTCTTTTTGAGTAAATTGAGAGTTAGGGAGAATAAATGATTAGCCCCAGAGACATAAAACTAATTCATATCTGAAGCAGAATTTGAACTCACAACTTCTTGACTCCAAGGTCAGAAGTCTAGCCACTATGACAAACTGCCTTGCAGAATTTGGCACCGAATAAGGAATTAATAAATGATAGCTGAATTGAATTGACTTAAAATTAATTGAATTGGATTGGATTAGATTAGGTTTGAAGTAGTTATAGACCCTGGAAAGTAATTTTGTGAAAAATTGATGGATAAGGTTATATCAGGAGGGAAAATGTTTTAAATGAGGCCCATGACCTTTAAGACAACAGTAGAAACATCAACACTTTTTAGAAAAAAATCTTTTTGCTTTGTGTCACCATGGTATATTAAATATTTTTTCCCTGATGAAATGATGACTGAATCTGCAGTGTTAGCAATCAAAATACAAATTGCCTGGGTTATTCAAATAAGCACTTCATTTTCTTCTCAAAAATGCAAGAGAACAAGGATAATGAACAAGAAAGGAATCTCATTTTATAATTTTTCCTCATCAATAGATTTAGATTTTTTAAAAATTGGAATGAGGCAAAGGAAAAATCTGCTATAAAAGGGAAAATAACATTTTTGAATTTTTCTTTTTTAAAAAATATATTCATTTTAAACATTCTTTTTTTAATTTTGAGTCTCAAGATTTTTTCTCTTTCAAGCCCCTTTAACACTTACACCGAAAGCAAATGACATCAATTATCCATGTGAAATCATGTAAAATATTTCCATATTAGCCATATCACAAACAAGCAAAAATAAAAGAAAAGAGAAAGAAAGAAAGAGAGAAAGAAGGAAAGAAAGAAAGAAGGAAGGAAAGAAAGAAAGAAAGGAAGAAAAGAGAAAGAAAGAAAGAAAGAAAGAAAGAAAGAAAGAAAGAAAGAAAGAAAGAAAGAAAGAAAGAAAGAAAGAAAGAAAGAAAGAAAGAAAGAAAGAAAGAAAGAAAGAAAGAAAGAAAGAAAGAAAGAAAGAAAGAAAGAAAGAAAGAAGGAAGGAAAGGAAGAAGGAAAGGAAGGGAGGAAGGAGAGAAAGAAGGAAGGAAAACTTCAATTTTCACTCAGTTTATCAGTGCTCTCTATGGAGATGAATAGCATTTTTTTTTAGCATGACTCCTATGGAATTGTTTTAGATCATTGTCTTGAGAATAGCCAAGTCTCTCCCAACTAAATGTTGGGAGTTCAGCAGGGTTCTGGATCATACTCAGCCTCCTTGGCTGCATCCACCTTTAAAAATCTATTTCAGAACAATAATTACCACTCAGATACCGACTTTGTGAATATACTTTTCATTTTGAAATAACAATGGATGCCTTACACCTCCTTTAAGGCAGGAGCTATTTTTGTTTTTTTGTTTGTCCTCCATATATTCTGCTTTTTGCACAATGGTTAGCATTTGTTAAATGCTTAATAAATTTTTATTGCTTGATTGACTCACTTCACAAATGTAACTTCTCCAATTTAAATGCTCATAGTTCTTTTACATGGCTTAGTTGGTTTATCCTTTGGATGAAAGTGTTTTAAACAACACAGACAGGATTATAGGTAAGGTGGAAAATGTTTTTCAATTTTGAGGCTTCTGAATGAGGAGCAGTTTGAAACTCTGATGTCTGGAGAGGAAGGACTCCAAGCTAATTCCTAATGTAACACTAGATATTTATTTTTAAACTGCTACAAACTTTGAATGATGTTAACCTGTTGAAGATCAAGAAGAAACTGGACAAAACCTCAGAGAACCAAACAGATCATTTAACACAACTAGGAAGGTAACAAGAATCCTTTATGATATCGCTAATACAATACAACATACTTAACAAGTGGTCATTGAGCTTCCACTTAAAGACCTTTGGTGAGATAAATCTGATACTATGCAAAGTAGCCTGTCCCATTGATGACTAAGTCTAGAAAACACTTTTTTTTTCTTCCTTATTTTGGGCTGAAATCTTCCTTTCAAACTTGCACTCATTGTCTCTGTGTTGTTCTTCTGGGGCAAATCAAAGTACGAATAATCAATTGTTCCTCCAAGGGATAACCCTTTAAATACTTGGAAAAATTATTTAAATATCTCTTTGAATCTATTTTGGGGCTAAATATCCTCATTTTCTTCAACTGATTCTCATACGGCATTAACTTGAGGTTAATTTGTTGATTTGTCTTACTGGTGTATAAATACTAGCATTTTATTTGTTAATTTATTTGGAGTATAACTATTTGGGCTTCTTCATTGGTGGTAGGATAGATTATTAGATATGTCAAAAAAAGAAATACAAAAAATAAACATAAGGGGATTTAAAGAAAAAATAATTTATCATTTATTTGTTAAATTTAATATAGTTGTGTATAAAAACAAACATCCAAATAGTTAATAGTTTCTTACACTATCTTCTTTCTTGTTTTTCTTTGTATATTGAAATATTTTTGTTAGTTTGTGAGTTATTTACTATTAACAATAAAAATAATATTTTAAAAAAGGAAATAGAGTCTAGGAAGTACTTTATATACCCAGTAGGACGTGATTAAAACTTAGTACAGAAATAATTTTCTAATCTTAAATTAGGCAAAAGCTCCCAGAGTCAGGGAAGGCAGAAGAGGAGAAAGAATTCTCAGAGCAGAAGTGATCTTATTCAGAATAAATGCTATCTCCTGGTATAACCTGGCTGAGGAAAAGTTGTTTAGAGTCATTGGCTAAAAGAGCTGACTAAAAACGTTATAACCTTCTTCAGGGTAGAGGTTTACTTACTGCTCCCTTTAATTTGTCCTCCAGCATGTACTAGAAGTAGTAGAGAAAGCTGGCTGAGAGACTAGGTGAAGCAGAAAGCAATGAATAGGAGAGACCAGTGAAAACTGATTCCCAATAATATTGCCAAAAGCCATGGCCAGCTCTTTGTATCATAGCATAAATTTTACCTGCATATCTCTGCAAATTCACTTTTCTGAGTGCATTTATGGTAGAAGTTCTACATTTGTGAGCAGATTTTTTTTTGTTTTATTAAATTTCATTAGGTATCTTTTCTTTGAGTTAAGTGTATCATTTGGCTGACTAGTAAAACTAAATGTATCAATGGGGGCTCACAAAAACATATTCTTACCAAGTAAATCTCTGCAACAAATTATCTTGGAACTTAAAGCAAAATGTGGCTCTGTGTGCTGACACTGTAATTTTCACTAGAAGTATACGTTTGTAGGTATGTCTGCTGTAAGAATTCTGAAGGACATGTAATTTCAGAAGAACAATCTGAAAAATACATCACATTTTTCTTTGTGTAAATCATTTTGGTAGAAAATTAAATAAAAATACCATCCATATAGATATACCCTCAACACTTTTTAGCACACTTCATTTGAGAATAATTATTCACATCTCTATTGTATTTTTTTTAAAGTGCTTTCTTCACATCAACCCTCTGAACCACACAGTGCAAAGACTATTCTCCCATTTCACAGAAGAGAAAATTTGGAATGAGAGAGGATAATTGCATATTTATAACTGAAGTACAAATCTACATTTCTTGAATCCAAATACATTATTCTTTTTTACTAACAGACTATCCTTATCTAGGATTTCTATGAAAACAAATGATACATTACAGAGAAACAAATTTGCTCCAAAGTTGGTATATAATTGCCTCCAGCACAGAGATGAGACTGAGTATTGAGCCCAGTTTGTTTTCAAATATATTCATGAAATATTCTTCATCCTCTGCCAGACTTTCCAAAGCAAGTCAATTCCTGGGTTAGATGAATCATTCTCCTTGCTTACTGAGGGATAAGTATTAATTTGTCATGTCTAAATTAGCACACAGATGTCAGTTCAGATAATCCCTCTCTTTTGTTGTGACTGAGAGAGTCCTATTTCTAAAATACAAACTTGTCATTCCTTACCCCCAACTCCAAGTTCACATCAACAACAATTGTTTAGATTTAAAAATATAATCTCTTGGTTTTGTTGTTTCTTCATTATAGGATTCAAAATGAAAGGGAAATCAGAGGTAGGGTAGTTCAACTTTTTCACATTGAGAGTTGATAAGGGAAATTAAGGAACCAGTCCACAATCACAAAATGCTAAGTGATAGAGATGGGTTTTGGAAAAGCAATTTCAATCATATGACAGAACACTGGAGTAAGTAAAAAATATTCCCAGTCAATTCTTGGTTTCTTACTAATTAACTTAACTGAATTTGTATGCTATTAGACAGAATTAGTTTTGACCTCAACCAGCCCCCTTTTTAAGAATCTTTTGATGTAAAGATGCCCTCTGCAACTATAAATAAATAGTGTGGGGACAAGGGAGTCTGTGATGATCGAAAGTTCCATCATCTCCATAAACTCTTGCTAGCATCCCTAGTGGAGATAGCGTTGGACCTGGGGTTGAACTCTTCATGAATAGAATTTCAGGGCAATTTGGAAATAAGGTTTACTTTGTAACCCTTCTTTCATAATGATTAACCAGGAAAGGCCAGCCTTGCTCAGACACTTTAACATGAACAGTCCAGTTCCTAAAGGAGTTCCTAAAGAATGACAAGCATAAAAGGAGCTGTCCAAAGTATTCAATTCTCATGGAACAACTTGAGCCCGGAAGCAGATTTCTCAAGAAAGTTAAATTTTTATTGAGGCAACAAAGTGGACTAGAAAGAAGGTCAAACTTGGCTTTGGCAAGATGTGAATTGGAATCCTTCCTCTGATCCTTATTTGTTAGGATTACAAGGTGATAACTCATGTTGTCTGGGAAATTCTCTGGCTCAGAATTCACAACTTTGGTTCTGGCCTTTGAAAGGAGTTTGCACCTTTGGACTTTTGGAGAGGAGTTTACATGTTTAAAGGAGTTTGCACCTTTAAGAGGAGCAAGTTCATTGGTTGAAGTATTTTCCCACAAGCCCCGTTGAGTTCTCACATACCTTTTTAAAAGGAGCAAGTTCATTGGTTTAAGTATTTTTCTCACAAGCCCCGTTGAGTTCTCACTACAATCTCCACTAGGATAAAAGGGGAGGGCAGGAGGGCAAGAAGTCAGTCGAGTCTGGGACAGAGTTGGGATGGCAGGCTGGAAGGAGAGAGTCTGGCTGGCAGTCCCCAAAGATAAATTAGAGATGACTGGACCTTTACAATTTGGTGCCCAATGTGGGGCCAGGACTTATTCTGAGCCCTTCAGAGGAGCTAGCTCGGATCTTCACACTTATTAGCTCAAGGACTACAAATAAGTCAAACTGATCCTATTGAATATCAGTTTCCTTTTCTATGAAATGGAGATAAAAATGTTTATGATATTGACCCAATATCTGATTTGAGAATCAAGTCTGATATATGTCTAAAACAATTTTCAAATCTTAAAGAGTTGGCTTTGTAAATGTTGATTACCCTTCTTTCACTTTCTCGCTCCTTCAGTCTTTTTAGCAAGATGGCACATAGCAAAGGGAACGGAGGATCATAGGTCCTAGACTTCTAATTGAACAATTGCAGAGCTATATTTAAATTAAGGTTTGACTCCTTGCTATAGGATACTGGACTTGAACTTGAGGAATCCTGAGTTCAAATCCTGCCTTGGATACTTTGTTATTTGTGACCACAGATAGTCACTTTACCACTTGAGACCTCCTTTGCCTTATTTGTAAAATAGGATGATACTTAAACTACCCACCTTATAAGATTGAGGACCAAATGAGATTATGCATTTAAAGCATTTTTGCAAACCATAAAGATCTGTAAATATTTGCTACCAGTCACTATTTCTGGTGAATTGAAACAAGTCATTTAATTATATTAAATTCAGTGAGCATTTATTAAATACCTGCTGTGGACCAGGAACTGTGCTAGATTCTGAAGATCAAAAAACAAAGTTGTAATCGTCTTTGCCTCCAAAGAGCTTCTATTTTCTATTGGAGAAGAAAACATAGAGACAAGTAAATACAAAATGTACGTATTGCACAGCTACACAGTGCAACGCATAAACTTCTAGGCCTGAAATCCTAAAGATCTAAGTTCAAATCTGTCTTCAGACACTTATTACCTATGTGATCCTGAACAAATTACTTAATTTCTGTTTGCCTTAGTTTTCTTCACTGTAAAATGGGAATAATATTAGCACCTATTTCCTATGACTGTTGTAAGGATTAAGTGAGGTAATATCTGTAAAGCACTTAGCACAGTGACTGAAACAGAGTTGTTTTTGTTCAGTCATTTCAGTCATATCCATCTTTTTGTGACCCCATTAGAGGATTTCTCGGCAAAGATACTGGAATGGGTTATTTCCTTTCCCAGCTCATTTTATAGATGAGAAAACTGAAGCAAACAAGTGACTTGCCTAGGATTGTACAGCTGGAAAGTGTCTGAGTTCAGATTTGAACACAAGTCTTCTTGAATTCAGACCTGGCACTCTATCCGCTATGCCACCCAGCTTGGCATATAATAGGAGCTTAAGAAATATTTCTTTTCTTCCTCCATCCTATCATGAATCCTTCTGACAATCTAGAAAAACCTATGGACCTTTTTTTTTTTTTGGAATAAGTTTCTTAAATGGATAAAATAAAATATAAAGGACCAACTATATTGAAATATAGTTACCAAAATATTATGACACACACTCTGAGTTCACCAGTTAAGATATCTTGATTTTTTTTTTTTTTGCTTTTATTTTTTAAAAGCAAAATAGCTAAAATAATGGAAGGGCAAAGAATAATAACAATAAGCAGCTTTCCTGTACAAGGAGGTCAAATTTTGGAGGGGGCTAAGGATTCTAAGAGGCAGAGGTAAACAGCAGGGCATTCTGGGCAGGGAATGGAGGGTAATCTGTGAAGTATTTTGAGAACTCATTTTTCCCCTCTCAGAAGTAAGGTCTAAATGACCTTGCAGTTCTTTTATACCTTTAAATTTAAGATCTGATATAATGACAATGAGTAGATAAACTCTGACCCATGTCTCCATACACAGTCTTGCAGGACTCAGAATCTCCTTTTGACTATCCTCCCCTGCCCCAGCTGCCATCGTCACTCCTCTAGTCCTTCAATCGTAACTGCATAGATTCTAAATTGAATTTCATTTCTCCCTTGCCCACTAAGAGTGCAACATTATGTATGTAGTGAGCAAAACACGTGTTGTGTACAGAATGCTCCTCTCTGTCTCTATCTCTGTTTCCTGTAAAGGGCTAGAACTGAGCAAATGCACTTGGATAATGGTGCACGTGAGACTAATTACTAATTGGACAATTCTCTATTAACATGTTTGAAGGATGACCCTCCCCAACTATTCTGTGCTGGCTGGATTGGTTGGTGTGGACAAAGAAGGGGAAGTGGCATGAGTGGGTGGAGTAGGAGGAGGAAATTGAGTCATTCTCCTGGTGGTGGAGAGAAAGGAAGGAGGTGTGGAGATTGCTAGATCTAATCCCCTGACCATGATTGCAAAAGACCAAGATTAAAGACTTTTAATTTATCCTGGCTCCGACTGATTCCAAGAGATCCAGGGTCCCAACAGTTTCTCTTTATTTCTGTCTTTCTGTTTCTTTGTCTCTTTTTGTGTCTCTATCTCTCCTTCACTCCAGTAATCCTTGTTTTTTTTTCAAATCATTATTTTAATTGGGGCTATCTATAGGCTTTGTCTCAGGTTCACAATGACTATGTCGAAATTAATAATTTTGAAAATCATGTAGCCCTCAAGCAACAGGGTGGCTCTGTGGGACTGTCCAGAGGATCCAGGGGACTTAGCTCCAATCACTGAAAGGAGGGTTTTAATAATGAGCTTTAATGGATTGGAGAATGAAGCTGCCTCATCTCCTTAGGTCAACAATTAGTGCCATGGAATTGTATCCAGTTCTGCTCCATTGGACTGCTCTTGGAGCATCAAATCACCATACACCAACTTACCCATCAAATAAAAAAATGAAAATGAATAGCTAAGCCTTTACAATTCTTCCCCACTCTATTTACAAATCCTGAGTGCCTTCAGTCATCAGATGGGAAGGAAATTGCAGATAAAGCTCCTCTTTCCATTTGTATGATCAGTGAGGGAGAAAGGGAGCAAGCTGGGGTTTCTTTTGTCTCCATTTGCAAGTGATAAATGGGATAGTTGATTATTCAGATTACAATAACAAAATTCTTGCTTATCATGAACACGGGGACTTGTGTTGAGTATGTCTTTCCATCATTAATGAGTTCATCTACATAACTTTTCTTCCAGGGAAGGAATTTCTATTTTTAAAATTTCTATTTGTTTTTTCCCCTCAAATGAAGAGACTGATCACAGGATTTTAGGATCATAACTCTAGAACCAAAAAGGACCTCGGAAACATTTAATTCCTTTTTTTGATGAATGAGAAAATTGAGGTTCAGATTATTAAAAAAGAAGGGTACCAAAAACAAAAACCATTGCTCTTTCCCCTTAATGAGGACTGCCCCCATACTATTCTTGTCAGGGAGCAGGGGCAATATTCTTAAAAGCTTTGGAACAAATGAAAAGATTCCCATTAACTTAGACCATATTCAAGACTATGAAAGATGATCCCAGATGATATAGTCATCCTGAGAAAGACATGGCATTGGGTTCTTATTCCTTAGCTATTGTGATAGGTTTTAATAACATATCCATATTTTAAGTGACTTGCTCACTTTCACACTGGAAAATCCTCTTCAGTCCTTGAAGTATATTGTCTTTTGAGTGAAAATTGTTTTAAATCTTTACTAGGAAATTATATAAAATTCAAGTATAAAGTTTAGCGACTTTTGTTCCTCATTTGAGACAATTGCCATTTGTTGGCAAACTATCGGACTGTGTGCTTTGACATTTGAAGTATCATTGAGATCCGAAGGCCAAATGAGTTAGAATTTATAACACTCAGCACTAGAGTTGTTCAATAGGACCAGTTTTAGTCAAAGGTTCTCAGAGGTTCTTAGAGTTGGAAGTGACATTAATTACCTTCTGGTCTAAATAAAGCATCCCCCATTGTAACTTCTACACAGCCTCTTTTTAAAGACCTTAAGTGATGCAGAAGCTTTCGCCATCTGAAGTGACTCATTTCATTTTTGGAATTGTTAGGAAGTTTTACTAATCTCTAGTCTAAAATTATCTCTGAAACTCCCATCTATTATTCTTAGTCCTACCTTCTGGAACCAAGAACAAATCTACCATCCTTCTTCTATATTCCAGAACTTTAGACAGCTAATGAATCCTCTGAATCTTCTCTAGCCAACCAATAATATTAATTGATCAACTTTTATTGAAAAGCTGACATATTCAAGGTATAGGTAAGGAGGATTAAAAGCATGGAGCCTGACTTTATGGAGTTTGCAGTCCAGATGATTCAATTCATCTTTTACAATTGTGCTTGAGGACACCACAGTCCTAAACTCAAATGTTCCTCATCTTTTCTATTAGAAACCTTGTGCTCTGACTCACCACATTTTCATGCATGTACACAAACATATTAAGGTGGCACATTCAGATAATATAGAAAAAAATAACCTGCAAACAAAAAAAGGTGCTAGGAAACTTCTGTTAAGTATTTAAATGATTTTTAAGACTCCTTTTGACATATATATTTATTCATCCATCCCTCCATTCATTTATTTGCTTGCTGATTAATTAATTTTGCTTCCTTTCATGTCCTCTGTTGCAATCAAATTGGTCTGGTAATTGTTGCCTCTGTATAATATTTTTCCTGAATTCCTGCCTGTGTACAAACTGTCACTGCTTGGTGGTCACTTCCTCCTTATCTATGTCTTAAATAGCTCCTAATATCCTCTTTTATGTCTTTTCTTGAAAGCAGAGGTACTTCATTCTAGAAATTTAACTCAGTTTCACATACAGTAGATGCTTAATAAATGCTTTCATATTTTTGACTTTTAAAAGAAAAATGTCTTGAAGGATAATGGTTCATCGGAAGGACTAATTTCTATTTTAAAGGCTTTCAAATTCTATGATACATTACTAGGAGTGATGTCTGCTGCGACTGGGGCTTCCTAGAATCCTTCAAATCATATCTTGTGGGTAACTGATTCCTATAGAAAAGAAATAAGCATATATTTTGTTAAGTATGTGGGAAAGGATGATGGCAGTTTTTGTTGAACCATTATACATTCATGGATTGTAATCTCCTGAGCCAAAGCTTTTGGAGAGGTGTAGCCCTGATTTGTTCAGTTCTTTATTAGTAATTATAGTTGATTCAATTTGGGATTTTCTTGGCCAAGAAACTAAAGTGGATTGACATTTCCTTCTCTAACTCATTTTTAGATGAGGAAACTAAAGCAAACAAGGTTAAGTGACTTGCTCAGGGTCACACAGCTACTGGGTATATGAGCTGGATTTGAATTCAGGACAATGCATCTTTCTGAATACAGATCTGGTACTCTATGTGCCATGCCCCTCAGCTGTCCCTCAGTACTGATAAGTGCCACTAATGTCTGTAACTTCAGCAATATCCTGTCATGTCTACAATAGGAAGAGCACTGGATTTATGAGCCAGAGGCTCTGGGTTAAAATTCCAGCCCCGGTACTGATGACATGACAATGGGAAGATCATGGCCCTCCTTTCTGGATCTCCATTTTCTTATCTAAAAATGAAAAGGTTAGACTACTTCATGTCTAAGGTTCCCCTCCCTATCTATGTCCTATTAGGCTAGCAGAAAACTGGTCTTCTCTTCATGTCATAGCATTTGGTTATTGTTCCCTCATGAAACTTATTATATATTGCTTCATGATCCCCCAGAAAGGATGGAGAGTGCCAGAAGTGCAGTTATATACTGATTCAGCTAAGCTTTCATGTAGTAAGACTTCACCTTTCTTGTTGCTGAGTGGCAGGATGTGATGAAAATGCACTGAATTTGACATCATGATCCTAGTTCAAATCCTAGCTCACTTCATCTCTCTGAGACTCAGTTTTTTAAATTATGAAAAATAATAATAACTTCAGCAACAATAATAGCTAACATATATATATACATATATATATATTTATAGTACCTACTATGTAATCAGTACTGTGCCACACACTACAGATATTCTTTGTCTGTCTGTCAGTCTCTCTCACACACACTGAATTTGTCTCTCTGTCTTTCTCCCTCTCTCCCTCACCTTCACTCTTTCTTTCTTTTCTTTCCCTGTCTCTATCTCTCCTTCTCTCTTACTCTGTTTCTATGTCTTTCTGTCTCTGTCTTTCCATCTCTGTCTGTCTGTTTGTCTCTCTCTCACACATACACACACTGTATCTGTCTTATCTGTCTGTCTCTCTGTCTCTGTCTCCCTTTCTCCCTCACCCTCATTCCATTCTTTCTGTCTGCTTGTCTTCTCTTTCCCTGTCTCTGTCTCTCTGATTCTCTTTCCATTTCTGTCTCTCTCTCTCTCTGTCTCTCCATCTCTGTCCCTCTCTGACTTTATGTCTCTATCTTTCTCTGTCTCTGTCCCTCCCCTTTCTCTCTATGTCTCACTGTCTCCTTCTTCTCTCTGTCTCTCTCTTTCTCTATCTGTGTCTCTGTGTCTATGGCCATCTCTGTCTGTCTCTGTCTCTGTCTGTCTTTCTCCCCCTTTTTATGCAAAACAATGGGGGTGTGTGTTAAGTGATTTGCTCAGCATCAAACAACTAGTAAATACTAAGTGTCTGAGGCTGGAACTTAAACTCAGCAACTCTAGACTTCAGAGCTGACTATCTACAGAGTGCCCCTGATGTTATCTCATTTAATCTTCACAAGAACCTTAGGGGAGAGGTGCTATAATTATCCCCATTTCACAGATCACTCACACTGCTAGTAAGTGTCTGAGCCTGGATTTTATTTGGGTCTCCCAACTTCAGGCTGTGGTGCTTTATCTCCTGCTCCTAATGACTGGCTTTGATATACATGTTTCTTCACTTCCAGAATAGGGAGATGGCCCTTGAATTCTCCTGGACATAGATAAATGGTCACCCTGTCTCTCTCACCATCGCCAAGAAGCTCCAATTCTGATCTACAAGACCGGTTATACTTCACACACCAAGCTCTGCTTCCAGAGTGAATGTCACTGGGGTAAGAAACAGAAGCCGAATACAAATAGTCTTCAACCTAAAAATGTGTACAATTCTAAGAGGTCAGCCATAGATCTGGTTATTTCTCAAACAGAATTTCCCCATAGAAACAAAGTGATAAATAGGAATGAGACTCCTGAGCCAGACTACAAAAGTTCAATCTCATTTATGTTTGCACAGAGTCCTAACGCAAGGTGAGGCACAGTGGAGAGAAATGCAGAAATACAAGTTGAGCAGTAGAGAGAAACACAGAATCTCATGATTTTAGATATGAAGGGGCCTCGGAGATTTAGTCCAGCCCACGACTAAGAGAAATTTTCACTGTAACGGATTTGTCAAGCGGTCTTTCAGCTTCTGCTTAAGAAGGGGGAACCTGCCAACTCTCTGCTAAGGGCACCTCTTCAAGGTTGGGATCTAAATTTGAGGGAAAGTGTTTACATGTAAATACATATATGCACCCAATATAGGAGACATGGTATGGAAATCCTCAAGCATGGGACAATAAGTAAGCATTTAAAATTAGTCTGCAATTTTATTTTTATTTTATTTTAATAGGAACTAATAGGAAAAAAAGAATGAGAAAAAAGTTAGAGGAGGAGGGAAAGAAAAGAATTATATTGTTAAAGTACTTTCAGATTTACAAACCTTTCTTCACAACCCTGAAAATGAGTATTATTACCTTCATTTTATAGATAAAGAAACTGACCTCTAGTGAAGTTATATGAAGACCATTATTTTTCTCTTTTGGAAGCACATCAGAAACCACAAAAGGCACATCTATTCCTCTTCATTTTCCACGCAAAAGAGTTAACTCTTTAAGAGATGACTTATCCAAAGTGTCACAGGTAGGAAATTTCAGAAGCAGTATTTGAATCAGGATCCTGAGGCTCCAGAACCAGGGCCTCTCCTTTGCTATGCTCCTGTTGTCCTGGGTTTACTAAATTACTGAAGGATGCTTTCTTTTTATTGATTATACAAAGGCTTCTGAATGGCTCCCTTGTTGGAATACAGAGCCTAGTTAAGTCGAGTCTCTTTTGCAGTCTTAAATGGAGAAACCAAGCCCACGGTCCTAGAGAAAGTGCTAAAGAACAGAAATTACATTCTTAGAAGGTGACACTGTATATTAGTGCTAGACAGGTTGAAAGAGCTGGAATTTGAAGTCTCTTGGACAAAAAACCCAAGATGAGAGTTATGGTCAATCCCTGCCTCCTTCCTGCAATATTGTAATATTTCATGACCTCCTTATACCACAATTTATTCAGCCATTTTTCAATTGCCACCTCCCACATTATTTCTAGTTTATTTGAATTTTGAGAGGTGAGGTGGATGCTCCAGAAAA
Organism: Sminthopsis crassicaudata; assembly: GCF_048593235.1. NCBI lineage: Eukaryota > Metazoa > Chordata > Mammalia > Dasyuromorphia > Dasyuridae > Sminthopsis > Sminthopsis crassicaudata. The sequence continues at coordinate 33,887,600 of NC_133619.1, forward strand.
TAAGGTATGAATATCATGTTCAATATAGAACTTATCTGCTTTTGGCCTTTTGAGGATATGGTTAAATTTGAGTGTGGTGAATGAAACATACACTGCTACCACAGAACAAATTTTGGTACCATGCCATGTTCTCTAGAGGCATTCTATTAATAAGGATTTGGAGACTATTACAAAAAATTAGTCTTGGATGGTTGGAGTGTAGGGTCTCAGCTGATTTTGTTTACTCATAGAAGATAACATTTTCATTTTACTATTACTAATGATAATATCAAAATATGGTTACATTATATATACATTTTACATTGTTAATATGTTTATAAGTATATTATTAAAATATAGTAATAATGGTAATAGCAATAATACCAAAATGTTCTATTGTCATATTATGAAGCAAGAATTGTTATAATTAAATTAATACCATATTATTACTAATTAAACTTTATGCTGTCACAAGAATATCCTACAAAAATATTGTCTTCTTTCTCATGGTCCATCTTCCAAGGATCAAATGAAATAGCTTATCTAAAACACTCTGCAAAGCATTGTACCACATAAATTTTATTACTTTTATAATAATTATTTTTATTGTAGAATCATACTTTAAATGTTCTTCTTTCAAGATTCAGCTCAAATCCTATTTTCTGTGAGAAGCCTTTTTTTAGTTCCTCCTCATTTCTGGTGCTTTCCTTCTGAGATTGCTTCCACTTATATCATGGATATACAGAATGATTAGCTTGCTATGCCCTCATTAGAAAGTGAGATCCTTGCAGAGTGAGACTGATTTTGGTCTTTTTTTTTTTTTTTTTTTTAAGGCAGTTGGGATTACGTGACTTGCCCAGGATCACATAGCCAGGAAGTGTTAAGTGTCTGGGACCAGATTTGAACTCAAGTTCTCCTGACTTCAGGTCTAGCACTCTATCCACTGCACCACCTAGCTGTCCCAATTTTGCTCTTCTTTGTATCTGTAGTACTTAGCATAGTGCCTAATGTATAGAAGATGCTTATCAATGCATAATGATCGATTGACTGATTATTTGATTGATGTGAGCATTTCCTCCAATAATATGGATTGCTTCTAATCCCCCTGCCATTCCTTTTTCATTCTATCTTATCATAGGCTCTCACTATAAAGGGTCTACTAGATGTGCCATACATCTTCCTCATTTTTTTTTTTTTTTGCATCATAGGGATACCAACGCAACTCACAGGCTGTTTATTGGGTGTTTCATCATCTTAAAGCAAATGTAGACTGGAATCGGGAAAGCATAGATTTTAAATGCTGCCTCTGATACTTACTATTCACCTAATCTTAATCAAGACATTTAGCCTCTATAGAAGCTGCATCCTCATCTATGAGAGGAATAGCATAGTGCTCACAGTATCACCCCAAGGGCTTATTGGGAGACTCTAATGGAATAATGTATAGAGAATACTTTGCAAATTTTGACTCATTCAATCAACCAACTAATACATTTTTATTAAGCTTATACTGTATGCTAGACATTATGTCCGGTCATAGGGAGATATAAGGCAAAGACAAAGTAGCTTAAAGCTACAAAATTACACAAAATAAAAACTGGGGAATGGAGTGGAGCATTAGCAACTGGGGGATCAGGAAAAGTTCATGTAGAAGGTAATATTTATGATGGGTCTTGAAGGAAGTGAGAGATTCTAATAAGTGAATCTAAGGAGACAGTACAAGGGGCGGGAGCAGCCAAGTTAAAAGGATTCTGATAATTCCATTTATGATGATTATAAAACCTATTTTCTCTTTTATTTATGAGAAGTCATACATACATAGTATATGTATAATATAATTATTTTCATGTTGCTTCCCTCATTATATATAAGCTCCTTGAGAGCAGAGATTATTTTTGTCTTTACTCGTGTGCTTAACACAACTGATGCTTGTTGATTGATTGACTGATAGTGTCCAGGGTCAGATCAGTGGCAAGTGCCATGTCTATTAGAAGAAATTAGGGAAAGTGCTTTGGTAATGTGGATACCAAAGGTAGAGGGATCTTTCTTTCTTCCAATCCTTTATACTTGTCTGGAACCCCAAACCCGATTTGGGTTTAAAGAAACCCAAATTTAAAAGAACATTTTTTTCTTTAAATTATAATATTTTGAAAAAAACGATTCATTGGACATTTATATCATAGTCTGGAGAGTTCAATGCTGCTCACATATGTGTGTTTGCCTATGTATCTGTGTTTAAATTAGAATAGACAAATGAACATGGAAAAGATTTTCCACATAGCTCTGAATGAGTATATTCACAGTATCAGGATTTAAGTGCATTGACAAAGGAGTACATTACCAAGGCTATGGGAATGTTTATATGTGCAAAAAACAGACAAGATCCTATTCATTAAAGCTTAAAATCTTGCTGAGGACACAATGTAAACATAAGCTCTTTTATGAATAAATATTCCTGATCTGTTGCCTAGGATACCTGCATTGGTTTGGAAGGAATCTCAAGGCCAGGGAGCTGCTTTTCCAGCAGCCATTAAGAGCCCCCTCATTTCAGACCATATTATCTTGTTGAAAAAGAGAAGCAAAATGAAGAGGACACAAGTTTATAGAGAAATCTTGATTTACACATCCTCATTTGGAGTCCATAGTTGAGAAATGCATTCCTTAGACTCGTCTATCATGTCTGGGAATGGCAAGTCCTAATCACATTTGGTTTGATTCAATATTCCTACCCAATAATCTTATCACAGTGATATCTATTGCATATATAGATTTTAGAGTGAAGGGCTACCAAATGCTCTAATCAAGTTTCCAAATTTTAGTCATAATTTAAGGTTACAAGAATTGTAGAGGTTATCTCTCATAAAGAGTACCTACATCAGAAGATGGCTGTGAGGATCAAATGAAACACTTATAAAATGTGTAACACTTTTGGCACATACTAAAAATGTATATCTTGTAAAATCCAAAGCCTTCATTTTTACAAAAAAAAAGGTAACTAAAGGGGTCTATGGAGTATTCAGGGAGGATTCGTATCTCTGGCGTGGGGCCTCAGCCCTTTCAGAGCTGCTCATCCATTTTTAGTGTCTACCTTTCACCCAGCTCTCAGCAGTGACTCCAGAAGCTGTACAATGTGTGGCAGCTACAACCTGGTAACCTTGGCAGAAGGGCTAAACCAGGGTGAAGGAACTGACAGACTTTAAGTGCATTGGTGAATGAGGGGGATGTCTAGCCCTATCATGGGAAGACTCTCCCCAGCTGAATGGATGGAGCCATGAAGGCAGTTGAAACAGAGTGATTAAAGCTCAGTCAGGCCTTGGAGGCACTAACGTCATCCACTACATACCAGGCCATGATCAATCTTCTTGACTTTTGCCTTGACACTGGACTTTAATAATTGTGGAAGAGAGAACAAGACTGATGGCTTTGTGCAAGTCTGCCTCACTTGAATCCACTTCATGCCCAAATCACGACATTATCCTGTCATATCATTGGTCTTCTTTGAAAAGGAAGGACAAACAACAGCAATATAACTGAGACCCAGGGAGAAAGCTTAAGATCACATAGGTTTTAAGAATCATAGAGAGAATTTGGACTCATACTGTCTGACTTGAGGGTCACTGGTCTTGCCACTAAACCACAATACTAATGACCACATTTTCTTTTTGCAGTAAGAGTGACTGAATGAGTCTCTTTCATGAACAGTGGGCTTTATCTTAGAAAAATAAGCCTTCACTTTCATAAAATCATACATTTAGAATAGGAAGGGATCTTGGAAATCATCTAGCTTAACCTCCAGTGAAGAAAGAACATTTGCTGTGAGAGGTGTGTGTGTGTGTGTGTGTGTGTGTGTGTGTGTGTGTGTGTGTGTGTGTGTGTTGGATAGAATCACTTTTTTAGTACTTTAAAACTATTCATTTATCCTGAAGTCATAAGAAATCTTTTTTTTTCTGTATCCTTGTATCCTCTATCTTCTCCTCCAATATACCCCTGATCTCTGATCTGTATATATACAACATCCCAGCTAAGATGTAAAATCCAATTGTGGTCTGTAATTAGCACGTATCTTTCCACCTACAATGTGTTTTTAGCACGTTAGACAGTCTGATTCCTTAACATTTATTTGAATCAATCAAGTAAATAAATTATTTGCACCTCATTGAGGTTATACCTGTGAAATTCACATTATTAGCACCTTTGAAACTCATTCTTTTGTGTATTAAAAAATCCAGCCCTGTATAAATAGACCAGTAATGGAATAAAGAAATGCAGATTCCTAAGAACAGTTGTATTGCTTTTTTCATAGTACCTAGGAGTTTCATGTTATTTACTATAGTCCACTTCTACCCTCACCTTACTCAAAAGTGAAAGAGGCAAGAACATATCATTTTATCAGGGATAGCCTCTAAATGGTTATACAACCAATTGTGTTTTAAAGCAGCCCATTTACAGGTGGTCCTTCAAAAGCACAAAATTATTACACTTGGATCCCCTTCATATACAGTATGTTGGATTTGAATTGGTCTTATTATTCCTCACTCACATTATTCCTGCCTTGTTGTTCCTTCATCTCCCATCTCAAATGCCTTTACATTGGCTGTCCCCTATATCTGGAGTGCTCTCCTTCCTTCTTTCTGTCATTTAAAGCTTCTGGCTTCCTTCAAGACTCAGCTCACATTCCACCTCCTCCAAAAGGCTTTTTCCTGGTCTTCTCAGCTGCTGGTATCTTCCACTTTAAGGTCACCTTCCATCTATTCTTCATCTATCTTGAATGGGTTACCTTCCACTTTTAAAATGTAACTACCCTGAAAGTAGACATTGTGTTCTTTCTCTTTCCTTGTTTATGTAGCACTTGGAATAGTGTTTATTGGATGCTTGCAATTAACTGATTCATTGACTAAAATTCACAAGTTTATTTGGAGAAATGGGTTTTTATCATGAAGGCTATCCAGCATAGGGTCCAAATGCAAAAGAGACTTTCCAGTTACTTAGAGAGGATTTTGTCCTGATTTCCACAACCTCTGGAGTTTTTAAGTCTTTGTAAATTGATTTCACAACTGCTCTCAAAAAATCAACTTAATGATCCTATGGGGAAAATAAGTGAATGAATAATGACTATATGTTTTCCATACAATGATCTCAAGTTAGGTATTCAGTCCACATAGCTCACAGATAGGTACTCATGGCTTAGACAAACAAAATGGAAAAACAATACCTGACTCCAAAATTTAAAAAAAAATTAAAAAGAAGAGACTGAATTACTGCTGGATAATTTCACAGTGCTTTTAATAACTTCCAAGCTTTCTTCTTGAAACACAGTATCTTCCACTGATAATATATGAATACAAATCATAGACTCCCACCATCTCCAAAAAGCCAGGATATTATTCAGTAAAAGAACAATGAAAACATGCATGGTGAATATGATTTCCATGGGTATCTGACCTCTTCAATAAAATGGTTATTTCACTGCTCAAGTGAATAATTTTCAGTTGAGAAGAGTTCAGATTTGTGATGGTTTGTGAACAGGTGTTCTTGAGCATAAAATGAGTAGTGTTGGGTTAAAGGCAATATCCACATGACAGGATCATAGACCCACTTAATACCTCAATATTGTTATTTCCTTATAGACTTTATTAGTTCGTTCAGGGCCTTGCCTAAAGCATAATTAACCTTTGTTGAATTGTCTAGTCAATATTCTCACATTTACTGGTTGATTAGAACTTTCATTGAGTAGTGTAGTTGAGGGGGATACTAGCAGCAGTTTGAACTTGCTTACAAAAGCTGATTGTTAAATTTTTAATGAGCATTTATACCCTCAAATGGGCAAGCATTACATATTACAGCTAATTTTATTTCTTTGCTGATTGTCTAGACAAAGGAAAGAAATGGATAAAATGGTAATAATACAGACTAAACTTAAAAGTATTCTGTGCACACATTTTCTCCCAGAGAACCAAGTGGGAAACATTTGCCAGCATACTCCTGACTACAGGGAAAATCCTTTTTCCCTACAGTATTCATATTACAATACAGAATCAAAGCTAGGAAGTTAATGCTATAAAAAATTCAACTACTCATATTCCAAGTACATAATAACATCACCCATTTTTCTCAGTAGTATTTTATTTTTCCAAATACATATAAAAATAGTTTCCAACAATCATTTTTACAAAATTTTGAATATCATCCATTTGTAGAATATTTTAAGACTTACAAAAAGATGAGAAAATCAAAACTCAGAGACACATAGTGAGAAAATGACAGAGCTGGGATTTGAACCCAGCTTATCAGATGCATCTTCTGTGCTTCTTGAGTGTAACACTCATTATCTACCTGTATCTGGATAGCATCACTATCTCTACTTGAGTCATAAGACCTTGAATTTAGTGTTGAAAGGAATTTTGGAATCTCATTTCCTCATTTTTACAACTGGGAAAAAGAAGTGGTTGTTCCAAGATCCCATGAGTAGTGTAAAGTCAATCTGGGATATGAGTCCTGGTCTTCTGACTCCAAATAAAAGAATCTTTTTATTATGTCTTTCTGTCTTCATCATGCTTCACTTGGGAATTAAAAACTTCCAGTGCAAAGTAATGGTATTAGAAATACAAGCAAAGGTATGGGCATTTTTTTTTTATCCTATGGATTATTTCAGCCCACAAAACAGTCAAATATGAAATGTTTGATCAATCACCACTCGATACAATTCTGAACAATTCTCAACTGAAAATCATTCACTTGAGCAGTGAAATAACCAATTCAGAGACTATCAAAGGTTGAAGAAGTAATCAGCAATCAAACAGGGGCCATAATGCATCCATTTTCTCAGGCCATCTTCAAAATCAATGGCCCATTATTCTACCATATTGATTACTTGCTCATTAAATTCTATTATCAAGGTAGCTTAGATCATTAGAACAATCATGCTAGGGCCTAAACTTCAAACATGTTGATGAGGAGACAGAAGAATAGAAATGATCCCAGGCTTATTTTTCTATAAGTTTGGCCATTTTTGCATCAGAACTATTTTCAGTTACCACCAAGGTAAAATCAGAAATGTAAACAAATTAAATTTAACAGCACTGTGACTATGCTTTTTTTTTTCAAGAGGTTTCCCTTCCTATGTACTAGTTTAGTTGCAGTACAAGCCAAGGAGAATTGTGATAATTGGGAACATTTGAAGAAAGCAGTTAAAAACATCATTGATTTCTATTACCCTTCAAAGTCATTTTGACCTCATTGAATGATTTCTTTACACAACAATTTCCACGGCCATATTTCTGTCACATTATGATGGGTAGGAAATGTTACAAGTTCTCTTTTTATATTAGATTTAAAAAATCATTATCTTATCAAGGCTAGAAATACAAAGCAGAGACCAACACTTAGACTGACATCTCTGTGGAATATTATATAGTTCATGTATTATATTTATTGACAAAAAAGTATAAGACGAGGCTCCACATTGGAGTGAATAAGTACTTGGGCATTAAAGCCACAACACCTGATGTGCAACAATGAAGGAAACTTGTGTAGATTAGGTCATTAAATGTATTGCATTTATTTGTAAAAATATGTGTGTGTGTGTTTGCATGTTCATTATAAACATATCTAGATATACACTAAAAATTCCAATATTTCTTCTTTTTAGAAAATAAGAAACCCTAGGTTGGAAAATTCTAAGTCTGTTCCTTCCTGAGATTTTACCTCGTTTTCTTAACCTTTTCTTTCACAACTTCCCTTGTTCATTTGCTTCATAGAACCAGAGAAATCACATTAGTTAGGGAAAACTTGCTACTACTGTAGCTTCTTTTCCATCAGTGATAGAGACAATATGGAGCCACAAAAAGATCACTGAATTAGGATTTAGAGGACCTGCCTCTTGTGTTCAAATTCTAGCTCTACCATTTTTTCCATTGTGATTTTGAGTTTTGTAGAGTTCAATTTTGTCATGTAGAAAATGAGGTAAGACTCTGTTGTCATTAAGCTCTTTTGCATTTCTGAATCAATGATCCTATGAATAAGTTATTTATCTGTAAATTTTTTTTCTATTAAAGCCTGATCTTCATGTAATTATTGAAGGAAGAGGAGGAAAAATAAGAGAAGGAAAAAGAGGAGGAAGGGGAAAGACAAGTGGGAAAAGAAGAGAGAGGAGTAGGGAAAAAAGAAGAAGAGGAAGGAAGAGCAAATGAATTTAGATCATGCTTCTTTGCACTATGTTAGCATCCTCAAGGGTATTCATGCAAAAAAAACATACAAAAGAAAAGAATATGTAAGATGGAGACCTTATCTAAGTCTTACAACTACACATTTCCATCATAAGGATTAGAAACTCCCCACTTTCACATTAGAAGAAAGTATGAAATGATGAGTGAAACAGAGTGAAAAATAGAAAGTATTATTCAGAATGAAGAGTCACATTTCCTTTGTATTTTGTTGTCATCTGCTCAGACCTATCACATGCCTTTCTAGGGCCCTTTTTTGCAAACTTCGATTTTATTTTTTTTGAAGAATGTGGTATTTATGCCTTGTACTCATGCTTCACCACTGGAAAAGATTAGTATTAAAACAATGACACTTCATTTAATGGAAAAGCTTGGAGTCACTTAAAGTACTGTGCAATTTCCTAAAGGCAATCCAGCTTATTTTGTCCTCTCTCTGTTCCATTTTGGGTCTGATTCATTACTTAAGACATATTTCTCAAAGTCTATGTACTTAATGGATCGATTCTATGGGTTGTCCATTTAAATGCATACCACAGGCTAAACAATGGGAGAACCTATTAGAGTTTATACTTTGCTAATTACACAGTCTTTGAGAAGAGCTTCTGAGTCACATTATGCAGTCTCAGATTTCTGACAAAAAGATTCAAAGCACCATCATGGCAAATACAACACAAATCATTTCCACTCAGTATAGTAAAATTTTGAACAATGTATCCTGTCACTATATAATGACTATGATGATGATAGCTAACATTTATTGCTACTTCACTGACAAATTTAAAAATCTCAGCTACTATGACAGAAATAACCAAATCGATAATTCCTAGGTTCATTATTTTGATCAACCCTATAAATGAATCAAATTTTTTGTATATCAATCTAATCTTTGATCAACAATTGAATCAGAATTACTTAATAATGTTTGGGAAAATTATTCTTATAAGCATGATAACAATTACATTATTTTTATGTTTATACATGTTTTATATCTATTATTTCATTTTATGTTCATAAAGACCCTCATTATCAACCCTGTTGCCAACAGTCATTGTCTAGAGTATCAACTCTTGTGAAGACATGGTGATTGCTTCTAATGAACCCTCTTGCATCCTCAGTTACTGAAACACCAGAAAAAAGTTCTTGCCACCAAAATCTTTGGTACTTTCTAATGGTGTAACATGAGAAATAGATATTGTGTCATCAATGGAAATGATATTGCAGAAGATGAACCATCATCACTTTTGCCACAGCATCTCAAGGACCACTAGTTTTTTCATCTCAGATGCACCTTCCCCATTTTGATGTGAACTCCTTGAGCAAAGGAGCAGTTTTGCTTTTCTATTTGTGTCTTCTGTGTTTAGCCTAGGGCTTTCCACATATAAAATATTAATAAGAGCTTTTTTTATTCATTCATCCACAATCTTGAATGATATGTCCTATTATCTCCATTTTTTTCAGTTAAGGAAACTGAGATGAAGAGAAATTAAGTGACCTAGCCAGGATCATACAACTAGCAAGAGTCTGAGGCAGGAATCATCTCAAGACTCCAATCTAATACATATCTAAAGTACCAACAGAATAAAATTGCTGCTCAGAAGATTCTTAGGGAATGTATTTGTTAGGCAGCTGATGGTATATTAATTAGGGCACTGCACTTAGAATCAAGAAAATCTGAAGTTAAAAACTGCTTTCAATACTTAGCAATTGTGTGTCCCTGGACAATTTATTTAACCACTCAGAGTGAATTATCTCATCTGTTAAATGTGGATGATAATAATTCCTACCTAGGCTTGTTTCAAAGATCAAATGAAATAACAAATGTAAGGCACTTTAAAAACTTTAAAACACTATGTAAATTCTAGTTATTAATTATAATTAATCAATTAATTGATTAGTAAAAAAAAGTGAATATGGTTAGTAAAACTATGTATATGCCTAGAAGTAGGCAAGATAGTAAATAAATATAATACAAAATATTATTTAAAAAATTAATAGCAGACAACTGCATTCTCCAACACTCATATGTTTTAAATCTCTGGGAAATCTAGTCACTCAGATAACCAAACACCAACTCTATATCCTAGACTATGCCATGCTTCCTTTTATTGGTAAAATCCTATAGCTTTTATAACATTCCAGGGCCCACTGGGCATAGCATTCGGTAAACACCTCTTCCTTAGTCCTCTTACATGACCCTGGCAAATATTTTCCTTAAGTAAACATTCCCCTATTTTCTGCTTGACTTGATGTTAATACTCAGTGGATCATTGAACAAAGTCATCTCCATGGCAGCATCCATCATATGATCTTATATAATTTTAAGATCTGTGTGGGAGACATGTTGGAGAAGAGCCTTTAACAATTGCATTTTATTTTACTAAGTGGAATGAAAAACAACGCATTTGAAACCGAACAATCTCTGTAGCCTCTTAAGCAGGTTTATGACTATAAAAACATGTTTGATTTGAAAATAAGGTAGAAGAGGCTGATTGCCTGCTTCTCATATTTTCGTTAATCATCTCACACACATTGGTCTCATCAAAATTTTAGAAAGGAGAAACTTATATGAGATAGTGGTTGATAACATCTTAATTGTGGCTTGGGGGGAACTAAAATATTTTTTATTTTTCTGGAATTTGATTCTCTTCAAAATGTCTTAAAAGCTCCACCCATGTATACCTTCAAAATTTTATTGACTTCAACAATTTTTCCCTATCTTTATTTGGTTTAATCTAGGTCCTTTTTCAGATATATACATGCAGTGAGTGTTCCTCATGCTTTCTCACAATGTACATTGATTTTTTTTTTTTTTTGGTGTTAGCTCCAAATAGACTGATTCTCTTTGTTCTCTTCAGTAAGAACAGAGAACTACACAAATACCAGCAGACCTATTTCTTTTGTTTGTTATATTCCCTTCTAGTTTCTTTTTTTAAAAATAATTTTATTGATATTTTTTGTTTATATCACCTACATTTTTTTCAGATTCCCCTTCACCTTCAGAGAGCCATCCCATACGAATGAACTAAGAGAGTATTGATTAAACACTCAGTCTGTGCAAAACACTAGAGGGATACATACATAAATATACATATGTTTGTGTATGGATATATGTACACATGATATATATATATATATACATATATATATATATGTGTGTGTGTGTGTATATGTATGTGTGTATATATGTTGGGGTTTCTATATTATATATATGTATATAGATATCTATATCTCAGTTTTATTATCTAAAAAGTGAATATTATAAATAATACCATTTACCTCCAAGAGTTGTTGTGATAATCAAATGAAATAATCATTGTAAAGCACTTCGCATATTCCTAGTCTATAGTAAGTGCTATATAAATGTTAATTAATAGATGCACATTTATGTATACATATGTGTACACACAAATATACACAAAAACATGCATACATACTTACACACAGAAGATTTCAGCTGCAAGTCAAATAGGAAAATCCCATGGTCCTTAGGGTGAAACTGTAAAACAGATTATAATTCATTTTCTTCAATAATATTTTCATCAACAAAGTTATATCTGTTCTTGATGTTGACAATAATTGATGGTGCCAAATGCTTAAACTTATAATAAGGAGAATTTTTTAAAGCAAAAGAAAGAGAAGAGAAAAAAAAATAACTGAAATTAATAAATAAATAAGTTAATTAAAATAAATAAAATAAATAAATGAATTTTAAAAAGAATCTAAAAATATATGCGGTGTTTTCCCTTGAACACAAGTTTCCTAATAAGTGTATGAATCAGGACTCAAATGCAGATTCCTTCTGGTAACAAGGCATTGTTTTATCTTGTATACCATAGCTAACTTTAAGGCATAGAGGAATTGCAAGCTATGAGTGAAGGAGGACTGACATGGAATCACATCATGGATTCTTGAAATTTTGGAGCATTGAAAATGTTCTGTTGTTCTCTGTGTGAATCAGTCTCCTTACCTTTAAATAACCTGAGGTCACTATCAGAGAGTATTTAGAATTCAAAAAGTTCATAAGCAGGAGTATTTGGAATGGAAAATGGAATGGAAGGGTGAGAGATAATTCTGAACAAAGCCCTGCGGTCCTGAAAATTCAAAGAGAAGTGTGGTCAAATTGTTTTTCTATTAAAAATGATGTTTCATATTTTAATAAGCGAGTATCTAGGCTGCTCATACCTTGGGGGAGGAAAATGGGGCTGTTGAAACTATTTATTGCTTTTATATTGTTTTATTAGCACATTTTCTGTTATTAAATTTATTTTTTTGAAATCAGAAAATCCTCCCATAATTTTTTTAAAAAAGAAACTTACTTCCTGATTGAATAAAACAATTTCAGTAGTCTCCATGGGAGTGGGTGAGGGCGAGAAGGGGGTTCATAAAAAGCAAAAACATATGGGAGAGACAATACTCGTTTCATAAATAGAGCAAATGGAATCAATTCTCCCTGTATCTTTCCTCACTTTTTGCTTATATTCCTAGGTCATAGAGTAATGCTTCCTTGGATGGCCAAATACCATATTTTATAGTGCTTTTATGGCTAGCTTGAATTTAAAGTACAGATCTGTGCAGGCCTTTTATCATCTAATGGTCTGGTGACAAAAAAATATATACAGACTTCCATTGCAAAGATTCCCTGTGATTTCTGATCTCCTGTTTGTTTAAGATTATTAAAGTTAATATCTCTTTTCCTGTGGATATTCTTTTCTTAGTCCAGGGCCTATTAAACACCACATACTTTTTATGAGACAAGAAAGCATTTTCAATTGCCCTGTGCCCCTCATTATAAGAGTCTGTTTGTTTTTCTGGGAAGTGACACACTTTCAAAGTAGAGGATAGTAATGGTAACTTGCCATAATTAATTTCCACTTTCAGCAATGCACTCATCACACCTCTATCTATCAACTCCCTTTAAAAGCATATCAGTTTCAGATTGAGATTAAGAAAGTAGGTTGGGATCAAAAGAAAATAAAAGACAAAAGAGACTTCTATCTTTCATATCTCTTAGAGGTGAGGATAATTTTTTCCACTGATGAGTATTTGTCTTCAAATGAGTGTTTACAATCCTGCTTTCAGTCACCTGCTTACATGGTAGAAAGCCAGGCTAGCAGAATAAATTCTTCTCATATCTCATATTCCCATTCATTCCTTTGGATCATAGAATTTTGACTTATTGGAATCTAGTTAATCCCTTCATTTTACAGATGAGGAAACACAGAGATAAGAAATAACTTAGTAGCACCTGACATAAATTTGTAAAATATCTTTATGATCTCACCTGATCCCACAAGAACCCAGTGAGATGGTGTCATTATAATGGTGTTATTATATAGAGAATAAAATAGAAAAAACACAGTTCATAGGTAATAGAGGGGGAATTAAATCAAGGTTTTCCTGGTTGGGAAATTCAGTGCTCTGCCCACTATCACCAATGTCTCCCTCATCCAAGGTTACAAAGCTAGTATATAATAGAGGCAGGATTTGAATTAAGGTTTTCTGACTCTAAAAATCAATTGTACTATATTGATTTCTTCTCAATTTACTTATATGACAAAAATATATCTTGGTAAGTCTTCACCAGGGTTTCTAATATTCTAAAAAACATTCTGCCATCCTTCACAGTAAAATAGCCTCAGCCTCTTTCCAATAAGGAGTGGACAAGTTCCTGATTCTTCATGGAGGACTTCTGAAGCATGAGATAGCTGCTGCTATGATTTCACTTTTTTATTTTTTCAATAGTATTTTATTTTTCCAAATACATGCAAAAATAATGCAAAACTTTGTATTTCAAATTTTTTTCCCTGCTGCCTCATACCTTCCCTCTCCCCAGGACAACAAGCAATCTGATATTGATTAATAATATGCAATTACTTTAAATATATTTCCATATTTGTCATGCTGTGCAAGAAATGTCAGATCAAAAGAGAAAAAAATGAGAAAAAGAAACACAAGCAAACAAATGAACAACAACAAAAATGTGAAAATACTATGTTGTGATGCATATTCAGTCTCTGTAGTTTTCTCTCTGGATGCAGATGGCTCTCTCCATCACAAGTCTGTTGGAATTGGCTTAAAACATCTTATTTTGAAAAGAGCCAAGTCCATCACAATTGATCATCACATCATCTTGGTGTCACTATGTACAAAGTTCTTTTGGTTCTGCTCACTACATTCAGTAATATGATTATGCTTTTGATTGTACACTGAACCTGTGAAGGAGCAGAGGATGAGGATCCAGCCAGATTTTTGTTTGGGCTCAAGTTGTTAATCGAACCTTGATTCAAGACACAGATTAGTATGGAAGGGCTAGAGCAGTATAATGAAGTGGAAGGGTTTGTGTAATCATGTGCCTTTGTTTTGTGACTACCTCTGTGTGTGTATGTGTTTGTGTGTACAAAGGAAGCAGTCTTATTAAGGATTTTGTATGTCTTGTGAAATCAGAAAATAGAGCAAGAAGGAGCTCTGATGTAAAGAATTCTTGCACTCATCCTTTCAGTCACATGGCTATCATTCTAGTTCAGGCTCTTATTGTCTCTTGCCTGAACTGTTGAAATGGACTTTTAAGTCTCTCTTGTCTCTAACCCTTGTATACAGTTGCCAAAAAGTATTTTAAAAACATGTTTAATAATGCCCCTTTCATGCTCAGTGGTTTTTATATTGTCTTTAAAAAATAGAAATTTCTCTTTTAATCATTAGAAATTCTCCAAAATGTAGCTCCAACTCATCCTTCTAGAATAATTACATATTTTTCACAGTCACACAATCTGCATTCTAGCCAAACTGACATGTCACTTTCCCCACATACAGTATTCCACTTCTTGGATATCTAACCTTCATTCTTTTGGTTCATTAGTGTAGGGCTCCCCTACTCTCTTTCAGACTAAGAATACCTAATTGCCTCTAAGGCTCAGGCTAGGGAAGACTTTTTTGATTTGTTCACTGGTTTCCCAGTCTACCACACTATTAAAATTGATTTTTATTTTAAAAATATTTTTCATTTGCTCATTTATTTAAATGTTTTAAATGTGTATTTAAATTTAAATATTTCTTTGGATTATAATAAAAGCTCTCTGAGGACAGGGACTGTTTCATTATTATGTTTGTTTCCAGATCTTATCACAATACCTACCACATAGTAGACAATTAATGATCCTTAAGTGTAGTGGAATTGACAGGGCAAAAGTGTTTCAGTAGTTTATAGGTAGAAGGCTATAAGTAGAGCATCTTTTGAAAATATCATCTGATCTAGGATAATCGAATGCCATCAAATGAGATATTTATAAAAAGTGCTTAGACACTATCTTGCATTTTGTAAGTGCTATATAAATGCTTATTCTTTTCCTTTCCCTTTCTTTCATTCTGAGAAAATTGGGTACTACTAGAATCATGTCTATGGTCCTGGTATCATTTGGAATTTGAATTGCCCAAGATTAAAAGTAGGAAATACAGATTCCTTTAACCAAGTCCCCACAAACTGCAGAAGGTAAACAAGGTCCAATGCACAGAAGTACCGAACGCATTCATATTCATGGACAGCTGTGTCAGTTCTCAGTAGGCACATGAGAACTTTAGTTCAGTTGGTAACCATCTAGAAAATGGACACAATATTTCAGTGGTCTTTAGGAGATATCAAATGATATGTTCCCCCTCAGCTATTCTGTTGAAAAAACAAACAACCCCATAGAGGATTCTTTTATCTATATTATCTATTTCTATATCTAAATATGAGTAATGAAATCTGAATGCAAAATAAAATAAAATCTTGCAAACTTTTAAAAGAAATTATCATTCATTTTCTATCAATATCTCCTAAGAGCAAAAAGAGTGATGTTTTGCATAACCATCAATTTGTAAAGAAAGATGCCCAAATAGCTCTTGTCCTTTCAAGGATACCTCCACAATTGAAAAGATTCAAAATTGGTCGGCCCACTTTCTCAAGACTATTCCCTAACAATACAACATTTGGTCCATATATGAAACCACTTTGCTGTAAAGAGCACAGGTTATTTTTGCGGTGTACTGTGTTCCTGATGGCATTCTAATGGAAATGAACATGATGTTATTTCCCTGAAGGGTGCCATCAGTGTGGTTCATTTATTTCATCTTGGGAAAAAATCATTTTGAGAAAAAGAATGGTAATTTGTCACTGGGACTTTCTATAATTTGCATAGTGACCAGGAATTTTTATGTCAATGTTCTCTCTTTGGTTTCATTTATAATATTCTCAAAATGATGAAAAATTCTCCACTCAAAGAAAATAAGTGTATTGCTTAGCGGAGAAACTCATTCATCTTTTTAATAAATCATTTTCCACAAAGCATCCTCAGGAAACATCTTCCATAAATTGTTTGTAAGATTTCCCCCTTGAGTTGTCTTGAATTCCAAATTAATTTGATTTTAAAATTCCAATATATTTAGAATTACAGGTGTGGGAAGAAAGGGATCTCTGAGGTCACAGAGCATCCTTGTTTTACAGATAAGGAAATTGAGGTTAAAAGAGATTAAATAATTTTCTTATGAACACATAGGTAACATGCATCAGGGTTCAGTATCTAATCTCAAATCCTAAAATTCTAAATCTAGTGCTTTTTCTTCTGTACTTCACTTGATAACTGTGATAAAAATAAGAATATAATTGCTTAATAATCCTAAGACTTACTAATAAATATATTCATATATTCTTCTGAAATTTATATCATCAACAATAAACAATTTTCATATGCTATGTTTAAATGACATTGCACTATTTACATTTGGTGAGGGTATAAAAGGATATGTAAGAAAAAGGAACTTACATAGTGAATTGTTTTTAACGCCTTACTTTGTGCCATATACTGTATCAGGTACCAGGGATACAAAGACAAATATGGGATTTTTGTTGTTTAAGGTGAAAAATATAAGAGGTAAGAGTTATCGTTTCCAGGGATGGAAGTTAGTTTGTCCAGTGCCTCCTTCTCAGGTACTCCTCTTCAGAAACAGAAACCAGAGTGGCTATACTGGTTATTCTATTCTCTGTATCTCAAATGTTCTCTCTTAGGCTTTGGTTTCCCAGCTCTGAATTTCCTCCACCTCCACCTCTAGTCTCATGTTCTATCTGGACATTCACCAAATCACTTACCTACTTTCAGAATGTCCAAGTTGCCAGCCTTCAGATTTGGTTTCAAACATCAAATCAACTTTCTGACCATTTCCTGATGCCTCATATGTTGCAGAATTTCAACTGCCTGTATCCTTTATAATGGTTAACACAACAAAAAGAGTTGAAGGCAAAATATTCGAAGAATTTTGAAAACACAAAATTTGGAAGGACCATCTAGTCCAACCCATGCCTGAAGCAAATTCTAAGTATAATATATGCAGAAAATGAGAAATTGTATTCTTACCAAGATTCCCCCAATGAAGGGGAACACATTAAATTCTGAAATTGTTCATGTATTTTCCCTCACCTGCAGAATACTAGTCTCCTGAAAGCTGAAATCAACTGTGCAAAAATAAGTCTCTTCACAATTTGAAGAGATTTCCATATCCATCTAGTTTATACCCCCCAAAGAATCCTTATAACATTCAGTGAGTAATCATACAGCTTCTGCTTAAAAATTCCCAATGAATGGAAACCCACTAAATCTTCAGGAAGTTCCTTTTACTTTTGGATGATTATCCTTATTAGGAAGTTTTCCTTTATATCAAATCTAGATTTGTCCCTTTGAAATTTTTACTAATTCTACCAACTGGTAGAAAATTCTGCCAATACTATTCGCTCAGGCTGAGCAAATGGAATAAAAATGCCAATACTACCTAAATTAATCTACTTCTTTTGTGCCATATCAATCAAACTCCCAAGAAATTATTTTACAGATCTAGAAAAAATAATAACAAAGTTCATCTGGGAGAACAAAAGGTCAAAAATTTCAAGAGAATTAATGAAAAATGCAAATGAAGATGGCCTAGCTATATGAGATCTAAAACTGCATTTTAAAACAATAGTCATCAAAGGCTTTTGGTATTGGCTAAGATGACAGGAAAAGATAATGACAAATGTTGGAGGGGATGTGGAAAACTGGAACACTAATATATTGTTGGTGGGATTGTGAATGGATCCAATCGTTCTGGAGAGTAATTTGGAGCTATGCCCAAATAGTTATCAAACTGTGCGTACCCTTTGACCCAGAAGAGTTTCTATTGGTTTTGTATCCCAAAGAGATCTTAGAGAAGGGCAAAAGATCCACAAGTGCAAAAATGTTTGTGACAGCCCTCTTTGTAGTGGCAAGAAACTGGAAACTGAGGGGAGAATGGCTGAATAAATTGTGGTATATGAATGTTATGGAATATTATTGTTCTGTAAGAAATGAGCAGCAGGATAATTTCAGAAAGGCCTGGAGATACTTACATGAACTGATGCTGAATGAAATGAGCACAACCAGGAGATCATTGTACACAGCAACAACAAGATTATAGAATGGTCAATTCTGAAAGATGTGGCTCTCTTCAACAATGAGATGATTCACACCAATTCCAATGATCTTGTGATGGAGAGAGACACTACTCTTGGAAAGAGGACTGTGGGAACTGAGTGTGGATCACAATATAGTATTTTCACTCTATTTGTTATTGTTTGTTTGCATTTTGTTTCTTTCTCGATTTTTTTCCTTTTTGATCTGATTTTTCTTGTGCAGCATGATAATTGTGGAAATATGTATAGAAGAATTGCACATGTTTAACATATATTGGATTACTTTCCATCTAGGGGAGGGAATGAAGGGAAATGAAGAAAAAAAATTGGAACACAAGGTTTTGCAAGGGTTAATGTTGAAAAATTATCCACCCATATGTTTTAAACATAAAAAGCTTTAATAATTTTTTTAAAAAAAGAAATTTCTACCAATCATTCTTGGTTTGGTCCTTTCGGGTGAAGCCAAAAAAATGTAATCCTTTTTAATGTGATAGGCTTTTAATTAACTGAAATTTTCTATCATTTTCTTATCCCACCCCAAAAACTTTTCTTCTTCTGGATAAATGTTTTAAGTTCCGTCAACTAAATCCCATTTATCATGGACTTGAGGTACTTTACCATCATAGTTGATTGTACACTTCAGTTTAACAGTGTCTTTCCTAAATTATTAGTGCTTAGAATCACCCAAAATACTAAAGATATCTGTACAGAATACCAAGATACAAGAGTGCATTCCTTGGAAATAGAAGAATAACTTTCCCTGAGGTGTCTTTACATCCTGCTTCTCAAATCAGGGGAAACCTCAAGTTTAAACTGAATCTCAAGTTTTGATGGACAATGTCTAGGTGTCATTCTTATTCTGAATATTAGGATAATCACAGACCCACAAGATTATTGGTGTTGTTGCTATGGTTTCAGACAATGTGGCCTATTAGAAAATATACTACCAGAATCTAGAGATCTGGATTTTACTAATAACTACTGGCAAGTCTTTAAATAAGCTAACCTTTCTGCCTCAAAGTCTTTAGAACAAAATATTACTTCCATAGAACTGAAAAAAATGTTTATTTTAATTTGTCTTTCCAACTGGATTATTACATATTGTATTCATATCAGTTACATTGCCTTGTTACTTCATGTTGATATTGAGAGATGGATGGTAATGTGAGAGTTGTAATGATGGTGGTGATAGCACTGTGATGAAGCTGTAAGTCATTTACAATCTAGTATAATTAAGCCTTTTCTGAGAGAAAATGTCAAAGTATTAGGCAGTGATGCTCTTTGTGATTTCAGTACCTAGGACAGTGACATGTGTAGAAAAATTTTACTAGTGGAAACAAGATTTGCTGTTACAAGGAATCAATGTAATTTGAAGCAAAAACTGAGGTAATTGTCATTAGGAAAAAGGGAAAATAAATCAATTCTTAGAATTACAAGAGAACTATGTTCAAATTCTACCTCTAACATTTATTAGCTATATGACTGTACAAGTTATTTCACTTCTCTGATCCTCAGTATCTCATCCATAAACTTCACTTTATGGATATAAATAACAATAAGTTCATTACTATCTCATGTTATTGGGAAGAATGCAATTTGTGAATATAAAAGTGCTATAAGACTCTGAAATATTTTTTGAAATGGGAATCTTTTTTAGTAATATGGTTTTAGAGAGAGAAAAAAGATTTATTGGTTTAGATGGGAAAAAGATTTATTAGCTTAAAACCAAAGTCATAGGATTGTGGATATAGTGTTATAAGTAACCTTAGAGGCTACATAATTCAAGATTTTCATTTCACAGGTGAAGAAATTGAGGAATAGAAAAGTTAGGTCCCTTACTCAGTATCACAGATATAGTACACTTCAAAAGCAGGATTTAAGACCAAATCTGATTCTCTTTTAATGATATACCAAATTATAGCATTGCTTCCAAATTTTCTGGGATAGTTATGGTATAGAATTATACTTGAATATCATGATTCCTCACTACCACTTTGTTAGGTTCCAAAAAATTTAAGGATCATTTGGTATGCATATAACTTTCTTCAAAGTATCAAAACAGCCCTTACATCAATTCAATAGGGAGAAAAATTCTGCCAAATTAACCAGTAGCTTGGTTGAACGGACTTTAAAAATTCATTCTAGTAGTTCCACTTACATTTAGTCTGAATTGGATTGAGGAAGCTGCTTTGGGCAATGAAGGAAAGCTTTACTTTGAAGTCTAAAGTCTTGTTAACAAATAGCAACTTTCTTTTTTAGTAACTTTGTGACCAAGGACAAATCAATTAATCTCTCAATGATTCCATTTTATTATATATAATATGAAGAGAAAGAACCAGGTTCATTTGAGTTTCAAATCTATTACAAAGTATTTAGCAAGGTTGATATTTTAATTATTAGACAGTGTGCCTCAGTGGTCTCTTTCAACTCCATAGTATTCAGACATGAATGCAGCGTTTTAAAAATAATGAATAAAAAAACAACGAATATTTCATGGAGAGAAATAAAGGACAAAAATAAATTATGTATCCCTCATGTTGTATTCATTATAAACTTTAAAAATCATGATCAGAATATTTTGATTTGTTGGGAACCCCAAAGGAATGTTGAACTTTAATGAAAGTCCCCTCTATCTGACTTATTTTCTGAGTGGAAGTTTGTCTCTTGCCAGGAAACCAGATGCTGCTTCAGAATTGTTACACTCTCAAGCTTCCCAGATAATAAAACAGTCATTTACACATCTGTAACTTTTTTCTTGTCAAGATTCCCAGAGATTAATGATTGTGCGTACCAACAATCCAATCCAATCTATGGTGCAAATTGATTTTGTTATGACATTATATCTTCATAAATATACAAAATTGTAAATTTCTCAAGATTGAGGGACTAGTCTTGTTTTTCTTTGATAGACCAACCTCCTCCTAGTCAAAAGCATATAATTTAGATACTCAACAAATGTTGAATGAATTAAACTTATGCATTGTGCTCAAAAACTATAAATTGGGGACAATTGCTACAAATATTTGACAAATTATTAATATAATTTAAAATAATTAAATAAGAAAATGTAGTATGTAAAGAGCTTTGAAGTCAGTGGAAATAGGTTAATATCTTGTTTCTGAAGTTTGCTATACATGTTACCTTTAACTAGTAACTTACTCTTCTTAGGCTTCATTTTTCTTTTCTATAAAATAATATATTTGATTATATGGCCTTCTGCAAATTCTTTCAGATCCAGTTTGACATTATTATTTAACAAATTGGTTTTAGAAAGCCATAACTAAGAAATCTCAGTACTTTTGAGTGGCATCATGATCTCTAGAAGTTCAACCAATAGCTCAAAGTATGTTGGGAATAGAACTGAAAAACCAGATGATGGCAGGATCAGAACCATATTGAGGGAATTTTGTACCATAAGCAAAAAGCACAAACCTAATTTGGGACAAATACAGAAAATCCTCTCATTTAAAGTAATAATTAACCACTATCAAACACTTTCTATATTCTTGCTTATCTAATTTTTATTAGATATTACACTTATTTGCTTCTGATCTATAGAGGGATTTCATATGTAGCAAATTCTCTCTCAATTCTTTGTCTAAGGACAAAAGTTGTAGTCAGCCCACCTTAGTGGTGGTTCTGACTAAGATCTACAAGATCTAATCTTGTCCTAAGTTTGGGCCATACATTACTAATCCTCTTTCCCTAGAGATGAGAACTTTGGGGAAACACTTCTCATCAGAGGGTCATTGTTAGTGTTGAGCCGTTTTTACTTGTGTTTGGTTCTTTGTGACCTTGTTTGGAGTTGTTTTTTTTTTTTTTTTTTTTTTTTGGCAACGGTACTGGATTGGTTTGCCACTTCCTTTTCCAGTTTACTTGAGAGATGGGGAAACTGAGGAAAATTAGATTCAGTGATTTGCTAAGGATCACAAAATTAGGAAGTTTCTGAGACCAGATTTGAACATAGATGACTAACTTCAGCACTCTAACCTTTGTATCACCTACAGTAGTAGACTGGGGCTGTTTTATTCATTTGGTCAGCCTAAGAGACCAATTAATCAGTCAAATAGAGGTAGTAATTCTATCCCTATAAAAGAGAGAGTAGACTATTCTTAACATTGCAAATCTTTTAATTCCTCATTTCTGACAAAAGATAATAGCATTCCTAACACATTTTTTCAGCATCGTGACTGGTGGCAAGGAAAGAAAATAAAATTTTGATAATTATTTAAGTAAAATTTAATTTTAAAAATTTCAGTGCCTTCTAAGATAGTATTAAGGTAAGTTGAATTTGATCAATTAAAAAGGAAAAAAGGATTCACATCTACTTCACTATACTTACTAGCCATATGAATACCTGAAGTTTCCTAAACTCACTAACTCTTGATTTCTTTATCTAAACTCATTCAATCTTTTTCTTTATCTATAAAATAATTATAATTAACCCTATAGTATTACCAGAATACTGTGAAAAGCAAATGTGATTCTCACTATACATAATACTAATATCTGTACATGTATAATATATGTATGTATATACATTATACATACATATATTATACATATATATAGATGTACCCGATATTTACATACATATAGAATCATATTATATATGTGCATATTCACACTTTCTATACACATAAAGAAACATAATCATATATATACATATAAATGCAGAGATTCTTAAAGTTTGGTAAAAATGACCATTTTTTTTTGGTCAGCACTCAGCAAAATGATTCTAAGTTCATTGATAATAACCACTTATGTGGGTGAATGATTGGAATTGAGGAAGATTTGTTAACCTTTCTTTTCTCAAGGTTGCTAGTATAATTCTGATCCAAATTCTTCTGCCTTGTGCCCAGGGTAATAACATTCTGTTATTCAAGAAGTGTTCAGGAAAGGAAATACTTTCTGATAGCATTTTTTGGTAATAAATGTATAGGAAAAGCTACATAGGAAAATCCAGCAAAGAATGATTTCTTCCCAAAGTGCTAGAGTAACATTTATTCAAAGAAAACCTTTGCCCTACGACATGTTTTCTTGGCTGCCATCACTGATTGCAAAGAAGAGCCAAAATAAGTTTCCTGTTTTGGAACTGATATTCAGTACATGTTATGAGTATTTTTTTTCTAAAACACCAGAGCACTTCTGCCAGCAGGAAGATGATAGTATACAGAATATGGAAAGAAACATTTTAGGTTTTTTTCATGAAGTTCATGGGTCATTGCTGACATTACAAATCAATTTGCTACTCCCCACTGCATCTACAATGTTGTATTATACCTACCTGCATATTAAATATCAGTACTAGACCATAAGTTTACTGAAGACAGGGACTCTGACTTTCTATATATTTTATCTCATAGGGTAATAGATTTAGTTTTGGGAATGATATTAGAGAATAGATAATCTAACATCCTCATTTTATAGGTAAGAAATAGGAGGTGCAGAAATATGAAATCATTTGCCTAAAGTCACATAAAATAGCAGATAGCACAAGATAAATATAGTTATATTTGAAGTAGGCACTCAGCTCCACATTCAGTATCCTTTCTAATGCACCATACTGCTTCGTGATCTTCTAGTCTAATTCTTTCTTTTTATAGATCAGGAATGAAGTCAAAAGGGGTAATTGATTTGCCTAAAAATGAACATAGAGTAAATAGTAGAACTAGTGATGTGTAGAATATTCTGAAAATGAGAGATTCTCAATATAATCTCTTCCCCCTTAAACTACATGGTCCCTTCACTTTCCTTTTTTTTTTTTTAATTATATATATATATATATATATATATATATATATATATTTTATAATATTATCCCTTGTATTCATTTTTCCAAATTACCCCCCCTCCCTCTATTCCCTCCCCCCGACGACAGGCAATACCATACATTTTTACATGTGTTACAATATAGTCTAGGTACAATACATGTGTGTGAATATCATTTTCTTGTTGCACAATAAACATTAGAATCCGAAGGTACATGTAACCTGGGCAGACAAATAGTAGTGCTAACAATTTACATTCCCCTCCCAGTGTTTCTTCTCTGGGTGCAGCTACCTCTGTCCATCATTGATCAACTGGAAGTGAGTTGGATCTTCTTTATGTTGAAGATTTCCACTTCCATCAGAATACATCCTCATACAGTATTTGTTGTTGAAGTGTACAGTGATCTTCTGGTTCTGCTCATTTCACTCAGCATCAGTTGATTTAAGTCTCTCCAGGCCTCTCTATATTCCTCCTGCTGGTCATTTCTTACCGAGCAATAATATTCCATAACCTTCATATACCACAATTTACCCAACCATTCTCCAACTGATGGACATCCATTCATCTTCCAGTTTCTAGCTACAACAAATAGAGCTGCCACAAACATTTTGGCACATATATGTTTCTTTCCGCTCTTTTAGTATTTCTTTGGGATATAATCCCAGTAGTAGCGCTGCTGGGTCAAAGGGTATGCACAGTTTGATAACTTTTTGGGCATAATTCCAGATTGCTCTCCAGAATGGCTGGATTCTTTCGCAACTCCACCAGCAATGTATTAGTGTCCCCAATTTCCCCCACATCCCCCTCCAACATTTGTCATTATTTGTTCCTGTCATCTTAGCCAATCTGACAGGTGTGTAGTGGTATCTCAGAGTGGTCTTAATTTGCATTTCTCTGATCAGTAGTGATTTGGAACACTCTTTCATGTGAGTGGATATAGTTTCAATTTCTTCCTCTGAGAATTGTCTGTTTCATTATCCCTTGACCATTTATCAATTGGAGAATGGTTCGGTTTCTTATAAATTATGGTCAAGTTCTCTATAGATTTTGGAAATGAGACCTTTGTCAGAACCTTTGTTTTTTAAAAATATTTTCCCAATTTGTTACTTCCCTTCTAATCTTGTTTGCATTAGTATTATTTGTACAGAAACTTTTTAGTTTGATGTAATCAAAATCTTCTATTTTGTGATCAATAATGATCTCTAGTTCTCCTCTGGTCATAAATTCCCTTCCTCCTCCACAAGTCTGAGAGGTAGATTATCCTCTGTTCCTCTAATCTATTTATTATCTCCCTCTTTATGCCTAAATCATGGACCCATTTTGATCTTATCTTGGTATATGGTGTTAAGTGTGGATCCATATCTAATTTCTGCCATACTAATTTCCAGTTTTTCCCAACAGTTTTTTCCGAATAATGAATTTTTATCCCTA
This sequence comes from Sminthopsis crassicaudata, assembly GCF_048593235.1. Lineage (NCBI taxonomy): Eukaryota > Metazoa > Chordata > Mammalia > Dasyuromorphia > Dasyuridae > Sminthopsis > Sminthopsis crassicaudata. The sequence continues at coordinate 33,913,457 of NC_133619.1, forward strand.
ATGTTGGAATCTTTGGGTTTGTCAAAGATTAGATTGCTATAGATGTACCCTTTTTTGTCCTTTGTATCTAATCTGTTCCACTGAATCTACTGGTCTATTTTCTTAGCCAATACCAAATAGGTTTTGGTGACTGCTGCTATATAATATAGCTTTAGATCAGGTACACTTAGACCACCTTCCTCTGAGTTTTTTTTCATTAGTTCCCTTGCAATTCTTGACCTTTTATTCTTCCATATGAATTTTGTTGTTATTTTTTCTAGGTCATTAAAATAGTTTCTTGGGAGTCTGATTGGTATAGCACTAAATAAATAGATTAGTTTGGGGAGTATTGTCATCTTTATTATATTCGCTCAGCCTATCCAAGAGCATTGAATGTCTTTCCAATTATTTAAATCTGATTTTATTTTTGTGGCAAGTGTTTTGTAATTTTTCTCATATAATTCCTGACTTTTCTTTGGTAGATGGATTCCCAAATATTTTATACTCTCAACATTTGTTTGGAATGGAATTTCTCTTTGTATCTCTTGCTGTTGCATTTTGTTAGTGATATATAAAAATGCCGAGGATTTATGTGGATTTATTTTGTATCCTGCCACTTTGCTGAAATTTTGAATTATTTCTAGTAGCTTTTTAGCAGAGTCTTTGGGGTTCTCTAAGTATACCATCATGTCATCTGCAAAAAGTGATAGTTTAATTTCCTCATTTCCTACTCTAATTCCTTGAATCTCTTTCTCGGCTCTTATTGCCAAGGCTAGCGTTTCTAGTACTATATTGAATAGTAATGGTGATAGTGGGCAACCTTGTTTCAGTCCTGATCTTACTGGGAAAGGTTGCAGTTTATTTCTATTGCATATTATGCTTACTGACGGTCTTAAATATATACTCCTGATTATTCTAAGGAATAATCCATTTATTCCTATACTCTCAAGAGTTTTTAGTAGGAATGGATGTTGGATTTTGTCAAATGCTTTTTCTGCATCTATTGAGATGATCATATGGTTCTTATTAATTTGATTATTAATATGGTCAATTATATTAATAGTTTTCCTAATATTAAACCAGCCCTGCATTCCTGGAATAAATCCTACTTGATCATAGTGTATTATCTTGGAGATGATTTTCTGAAGTCTTTTTGCTAATATCTTATTTAAGATTTTAGCATCAATATTCATTAAGGAGATTGGTCTATAATTTTCTTTCTCAGTTTTCGATCTACCAGGTTTAGGTATCAGTACCATGTCTGTGTCATAAAAGGAATTTGGTAGGACTCCTTCATCCCCTATTTTTTCAAATAATTTATATAACATTGGGGCTAATTGTTCTTTAAATGTTTGGTAGAATTCACATGTGAATCCATCTGGCCCTGGGGATTTTTTCCTGGGGAGTTGATTAATAGCTTGTTCTATTTCTTTTTCTGAAATGGGACTATTTAAGCAATTTATCTCCTCCTCTGTTAATCTAGGGAGCCTATATTTTTGGAGGAAGTCATCCATTTCACTTAAGTTATCAAATTTATTGGCATAAAGTTGGACAAAGTAACTCCTTATTATTTCTCTAATTTCCTCTTCATTGGTGGAAAGATCCCCCTTTTCATTTGTAAGACTATCAATTTGATTTTCCTCTTTCTTTTTTTTGATCAAATTTACCAAAGGTTTATCTATTTTATTGGCTTTTTCATAAAACCAACTCTTGGTTTTATTTATTAATTCAATAGTTTTTTTACTTTCAATTTTATTGATTTCTCCTTTTAATTTTTGTATTTCGAGTTTAATTTTTGGTTGGGGGTTTATAATTTGGTCTTTTTCTAGCCTTTTAAGTTGTAAACCCAATTCGTTAATCTTCTCTTTCTCAATTTTCTTCAAATAAGCCTCTAAAGATATAAAATTTCCCCTTATTACTGCTTTAGCTGCATCCCAAAGATTTTGATATGATGTCTCATCATTATCATTATCTTGGGTGAAATTGTTAATTGTTTCTATAATTTGCTCTTTCACCCAGTCATTCTTTAAGATGAGATTATTCAGTTTCCAATTACTTTTTGGTCTATTTACCCCTAACTTTTTACTGAATGTAGCTTTTATTGCATTGTGATCTGAGAAGAAGGCATTTATTATTTCTGCCTTCCTACATTTAATTTTGAGATCTTTATGTCCTAATATATGGTCAATTTTTGTATAGGATCCATGAACTGCTGAGAAGAAAGTGTATTCCTTCCTATTGCCATTCAGTTTTCTCCAAAGGTCTATCATACCTAGTTTTTCTAATGTTCTATTTACTTTTTTAATTTCTTTCTTGTTTGTTTTGTGGTTTGATTTGTCTAAATCTGAGAGTGCAAGGTTGAGATCTCCCACTATTATAGTTTTACTGTCTATTTCTTCTTGCAGTTCTCTTAACTTTTCCTTTAGAAAGTTAGATGCTATACCACTTGGTGCATATATGTTTAGTATTGATATGGCTTCATTATTTATGCTACCTTTCAGCAGGATATAGTTTCCTTCCTTATCTTTTTTAACAAGATCTACTTCTGCTTTTGCTTGATCTGAGATAAGGATAGCTACCCCTGCTTTTTTGGCTTTACCTGAAGCATAATAGGCTCTGTTCCAACCTTTTACCTTTACTCTGTATGTATCTCCCTGCTTTAAGTGTGTTTCCTGTAGGCAACATATTGTAGGGTTCTGCTTTTTGATCCAATCTGCTATCCGTCTCCGTTTGATGGGATCGTTCAGACCATTTACATTTACAGTTAAAATTACTAATTCTGTATTTCCTGCCATCGTATTATCCCCAGATTATGCTTTTTTCCCTTGACCCCCCTGATCCCCCTCCCCGATATTTAATTTACAGACCCCCCCTTGTGACGCGCAACCCTCCCTCTTTTTTTTTTTTTTTTTTTTTTTTAGGATCCCTCCCCCCTCCCTCCAAGTCCCTTCACTTATTCTCCTTTTCCTTTTCCCTTTTCCTCTCCCCCCTTTTAATGAGGTGAGAGAAAATTCTCTGAAAAACAAATATGTTAATTATTTACTCTTTGAGCCTCTTCTGATGAGAGTAAGATTCACACAATGATTCTCCCCCTCACTAAGTTCCCTCAGATATGGTGTATTTTCTATGTCTCTTCCTGGGATGTAGTTTCCCTCTTTTTATCACTCCTTCCCCTTTTTCTGAACCGACCTCCTTCCCTTTACTACACCCCCCTTTTTTTCTTTTATATCAGTAAAATCAAATTATCCTTGAGTATTTTTTATATACCCACAACAGAGTTACAGTTCTCAAGGGTTCTGTGTACCTTTTTCTGTTTCTCTTCAGTCTTGTGGATGTAGATCAAATTTTTTGTTTAAGTCTGGTTTTTTTCTTAGAAACATATAGAATTCCTCTGTTTCATTGAATGACCATCTTCTTCCATGGAAAAAGATGCTAAACTTAGCTGGGTAGTTCATTCTTGGTTGCAGTCCTTGATCTTTTGCCTTACGGAATATCAGGTTCCAGGCCCTTCTATCTTTTAATGTGGAGGCAGCCAGATCTTGGGTGACCCTTATTGTGGCACCTTAGTATTTAAATTGTTTTTTTCTAGCTGCTTGCAGGATTTTCTCCTTTGTGTGGTAATTCTGCAGCTTAGCCACAATATTCCGTGGTATTCTTTTTTTAGGGTCTATTTCAGAAGGAGTTCGATGAATTCTTTCCACATCTACTTTCCCCTCTGTTTCTATTATCTCTGGACAGTTCTCTTTGATAATTTCCTGTAAAATAGAATCTAGGCTCTTTTTTTGGTCATAGTTTTCTGGAAGTCCAATAATCCGCAGATTATCTCTCCTAGATCTATTTTCCAGGTCTATAGATTTTCCCAGTAAGTATTTGACGTTGTCCTCCAGCTTCTCATTTTTTTTGTTTTGTTTGACTGATTCTTGGGTTCTCTGTGAATCATTCATTTCTATTTGTTCCATCCTGACTTTTAAGGAGTTATTTTCTTCTTTCACAGTTTTTAGTTCTTTTTGTAAATGCCCAATTTCGTTTTTAAATGAATTATTTTGCTCTATTGAATTTTTTTCCATTTCCCTAATTTTTTTTTGAGAATTATTTTCTTTTTCCAATTCAGAAATTCTATTTTCTTGAGACTTTTTTATCTTTTCCAATTCAGAAATCCTACTTTCCTGTGTTTTTTTAACCTTTTCTAATTCACTAATTTTGTTTCCCTGCATCTCCTGTGAATTCTTTATTTTTTCCAACTCCAATTTCAGGATGTTGTTATTCTCTATCATAACTTCCCTTTCCTTTCCCCATTTTTCTTCGATCTCCCTCAATTTTTTAAGAGCTTCTTCTAGGAGAGAGTTATGTGATGGGGGGCAGGAATCGTTCCCCTTTAGGTTGTTATCTGATTCTCTGCTGTCAACTTCCTCAGGGTTGGATACCCGCTCTTTCTCTGTATAGAAGGAATCTATAGTTTTTCTAGCTTTTTTGCTCATATTTAAAAAAATGTTTTGGGGTCTGTCCCTGGGGTAGGAAATTATTTACTTCTTTACCAGCTTCCTCCCAGACTGGATGGATGCAGCGGCCCCTGCGCCTGAGCTAAGAGAGAGCTCTGGGTGAGAGTTCCCCACCCCCTCCCTGGAAGTGCCTCAGAGGTGATTAGCACTACTGTGCTTCGAGGGCGTAGAATAGTGAAGACAGCACGAAGCCCAGCCTATGTGTCCGGGTGGGGAGTGGATGTCTGCAGCAGGTGACGTGAGAAGCCCTTGTGCTCAAACTGGAAGTGTCTGCCAGAAACCGCGGTCCCTAGTTCAAAGGTTCCGCTTCTCTGGGACTTCCTGGAGCTGAGTTCCACTCCCTCCAGCTAAGCTAGGCAGTGTGTGTTGCCTTGGGCCGTATCCACCCACTTGTCAGTCTCTTAACTATTCTCAGGAGGTAGCTGAGGCCACACCCCCTGGTGCCGAGTCTGCTGAGTCACCCCCAGGATCGGGGAAAATCTAATTTGAGTTTTAAAATATTTTGGCTTTCTCTTCTGAACTGCTAAATAATTAGCAGAGAAGAGCTAACAGCCTGTGCCAGATTCCTTTACCTCAGTGGCTTCTCTGATCCCAGAGCCCTTCCCAGCGCAATGGGCGCAGTGTGCCCCTACCCCACCGTCTGTGCTGGTCTTTCTTATTCCTCCCCTGAGAACTGACCTTTCCTGTTGAAACTCCAGATTCTCTTCAGCTGGTAAGTCGTGCTTCCAGTCCTTGTGGTATCTATCAGTCCTGAGCTAATTCTGAGACTTAATTTATCTAATTGGTTGTGAGGGAGTGAGGACGTTCACTGAGTCGTGTGTTTCTTCTCCGCCATCTTGGCTCCGCCCCCCACTTTCCTTTTTTAAAATGAAAACTGAAATACTTGAACATTTCTTTAGAGCACTTGTAGATCCTTATATAAGTTCCTAAAAAAACAGAGACTGCTTTACTTCTATCTATGTAGTCACAGCACCCAAAACAGTATCTTAAACATAATAGATACTTAATAAGGGCTTATTAAATTGGATTGAAAACTAATATCCAAAGACAATGTCTTTATCATATCTCATTACTTAATCTTTTCATCTAAATCCTTTCTCTTCCAAATTTTCTTACTTTTCAAGGGTATTATTATCCTTCTAGCCACCTAGGCTAACAAATTCAGTGTCATTTTCGATTTCCCACTTTCATTCACCCTGCATGTGAAATCAGTAGCCAGGTTTAATTCTTCCTCCACATCTGTCACATTTGCTTCCCTTTTCTCCACTCACTCAGCTTCCATTCTATTCCAGGTTTTTATTATTATCACAATAGCCTTCCAGTTTCTTCTCCACACTCACCCCCATGCCTGGGAGTCTTTCCCGCATTTTAATCTATAATTCATTCAGCTGCCACGATGCTATTCCTAAAATTCACTTCTTATCACATCCTATTCAATTCATTCTTTTAAAATCTAGAATGAAATAATATTTTATCTTTGTTTAATTCCAATTTTGCATAAGTTTTATAATGTGCTCATTATTAACATAACCATTTTTGTACATGATTTATGAATACATGCATATGTACTTATTGGGAACACATGCTCCCAAAAACCATATTTTACTGATAGAGTTTTATCATTATGAAAGTTTAGAGATCACTGCTTTAGATTAACACATACTTTCATTCATTAATTTTTAAGTCTTTTGCCAACAAAAAAGTGTTATTCTTAAAATTAAATAACCTTGATGCAAGTTGGTTGGGCTGGGACAATAGTCCCTAATGAGGACTAATGCAAAATACTCTATGCCTAATGAGGGTGTGGGGTAAATATAGAAACAATTAGAATGCTTTACGAGTCTATTCAGTATAGTCCTTGATGCCAAAAGAACTCTACCAATTCCTGAATTTATCATTATATTGATGTATTCCAACTTGCCTGACATCTGCTTACTTCAAATTGGTGCATTTGTAAAATGCTCCACTTCCCCTTGTTTACCTCAGTTTAAAATCCCCTACACCTTAACTTCCACCTGGAATTAGCCTGAATTTCCTGGTACATCAGTGTGCTTATTCATCTCACAACTTAAAGTAATATCAGAACCTTGGATAGCGGTGAGGTAGCCAAGGAATATATGTCCTCAATACACATACTTTGACTGCTAGAATGTTTTCTATAATGTATTAATAATCCCTTCAGTTCAGTGTGAGACTCTATGTTGATAACTTGAATGTAGGTTGGGTTCATATCGATACAAACCCAGAAACAAACCTTGTTTATTATCCATCATATCGAATTTAACATTATTTTCCCCAAAGTTGTTGATTAATAATGTTCTCTTTATCTCCCTCCCTCCCTTCCTCCTTTTCTCTCTCTGTCTCTGTCTCTGTCTCTCTCCCTCACACTCTTCCTCATTCTCTCTTTCTTATTGAGGTTTCTCCCCTTCCAAACATGGAGGATATAAAATCAAAATAAATTTAAATGCCAATACAATTAATTACAACAAATCTTTTCTCTTTATTCCTAGTCCTTACCCACCTTTGCAAGTTTGGCTGGCCTTTTGCACATATGAGTGAAGAAGGATGAATCTAAAATGCAAATTAATTTCCCTATGATGCCAATGTGGATTCATTTTGTATTTATATGTTGAATTGAGAAGGAATAACCAAGGAGTTACTTTCTTTTCTCCCTCTAAAAAATGATTTAGGTCAAGTAATAGATCTTTCTTCAAAGGTAGAAAAGCTATCCAATTTATTTGTCACTTACAATAGGATAACAGAAACATTTACAGCTTAAGAGATTATTTGTTCCTCTGAAATATTATTTAAAAGTGCTTTGTAGGTATATTCACAAATGGACTGTCATAAGAACACTTGGGCTCGAAACTTCATTCTGAATAATTTGATCAACTCTCTCCAGGAAAGAAACCAGTAGGCATTAGAAAACGATAACCTGATTTTCCAGTCCGCATTTGGAAGAGCAGTTTCCAGGAAGTCCCTATTATAGTTCCCAAGAACATAACAGAAATGAGACTTTTGATATTTTAATTGATCTTATTTTTTAAAACTATGGCATAGCCCCCAATGTATTTACCTTAAGTAACTAATATAATTACATTGAGAGATTTCAGTCTCTGCCTGTGTGTTTCAAGGCCTTCATTTTGATGCAAATCAATAAACAACATTTGGGGAGGATATTATGATCCAAATAAGCCAGATTAATTTTTTAAGTGACTGTATAATAGATTACCTAACTGAAAATGTTAAGAATTGAGCCAAAATATTGATGAAACAATCTAATTATATGAGTTTCTGTTTTTATGAAGATGGAATTGATTTAGAAAGTAATAAAAGTTCCACTGGGGCATTTGCCAGTATTCTAAGGTTCATTTTTCAGAAGTGTTATGTATCTCTTGTGCACATTACTAGTTAGACTCATCATTGTAAGCCTCAATGATCAGGTATCTCTTTTTAGATTCCATTGCATTCCAACTGGCAACTTTTTTGCTGAGCTGTTAAATATCTACTCAACTTTTACATTCACCATGGGAGAGTAATAACTTGCACACTTGCATAGAGTATTTTGCATTTTAAAAATTGCTTTCTTCACAACTATATGAGGTAGATAATAAAACTGATATTCCTTTTTTGCAGATGAGAGAACTAAGGCTTAGAATGAGTGTAGTTTATTGATCCAGCCCGAAGTTGTGGTTGAAATTGTTTGTAATATTTCTGTTACCAAATGTTTAGACATAGTTGTGTCCAAATAATAGTTCAGATCTAAGGAGATGGCTAATAAAGTAGTGAACAATGGACTATTTCACTATTCTCCATGGTAATGCATAAGGGCTGAAACCTGGGTTCTAAGTCGTTTTCCATTTCCAAATCCAGATCTCTTTGTACAAGTAAATTTGTATAAATACAAGTTAGACACAATTAAACTAGTCTTGGGGCATTGTATAAAATAAGGCCAATGGCTCAACATTTACCAAAGAATATATTTAGCCTGATGAGCTCTGGCATAATTCCACTAATGCAAAAGATGAATGGTTGAGCAGTAAGCCAGGTGAAGTGATGCTATTTGCATCATTTCAACATATTAATGAAATTACCCAGGAGAATGGCCTTATCCCTTTAAATGACACTTATAAACAAAAGAGTTTCTAGACAATTGAATATTCTATAGGACAAAAAGTTCAGCTACTTTGAATTAAGCGGCAGGTGAATCCCAAAGGTGTCAATTGGCAGCCAGAAAAAAACAAAAACTGCCTAGAAAATTGTGGTCTGTGAGCCCAGAAATGTGAGCTCAGGCCAGGATGGATAGAGACTTGGGATCCCTAAGATACTAGATTTAGGTTGTAAAGAGGCCCACTAGTCCAATCCCTTTATCTCACTGATGAGGAAACAGAGGCCTAGGGAAGGTTTATTGCTTTGCCCAAAGTCACACAGGGAGCAACACTCTTTCCACTGTATTATGTTTCCTAGAATTCCAGGCTAAGGATAGGCTCAAAATTAACACATCACATTAGGAGTTATTTGTGTTAGAAGAATGTATTTGAAAAAAAAAAAAAAACAATTTTGGTATCACCTGGTTAAGATCAATATGTACTTTAAAAAACTTCATACGTTTATAATTTCATGTAGATTCTGCTTTTTATATTTGCTTTTGTATTCATTTACTAAGTTCATATTAAAACATTTGAAGCTAAATTTAAACATTATGGTGATCAGCTGATTCATATAAATTATTAGGCATCATATGCTAATAAGTATTAACAAAATCTAGACCATATCAAGGTTTACAGAGAGCAACACTCATCGTCCAGCATTTGATCCTCCCAACAAGGTGATGTAGTCAGTAAAATATGTTTAATTGTCCCCCTTTTACGGATGAGGTAACTAAGGCTCAGAAAGAAGTGAATTGGAGACCGCAAGACTGGTAAGAAGTAAAGCACAGTCTTGCGGTCTCTGGACCACGGATTCACACTACATCACAGTTGCATATTTATCCCATGTGCTTTTTACACATCATTTATGGACTAAGTGCAGTTGAGGACATTTTCAGAGTCATGGTGATAATATTCATACTTAAATAACCTATATCCTATTTGATGACACACTTTAAAGAACTTTTATATATGTCAACTAGAGGAGTCTGTATAGAGTGATGAAAGGAAGATGAGTTAAAGGATTCATGTGAACAAATGAATAAAGTGAATAGTAAAACAATCCTTTCTTTGTGACTTTATTAGACAGCTCCTCAGACTGAACTATTATTGAGACATAGCTATGTCTAACCACTTGGTCATAGTACTATTACAAACAATTTCAGCCATAACTTCAGGTTCCATCAATCAGATACACTCTATCTCCTCAATTTCATGACCTGAATACTTGGGCTTCTCAACCAATAATGCCTTCATCTAAACAGAGACCAACTGATCAAAGCATAGTGTCAGAACTTAGAGGATCCTAATAATAATAATAATAATAATAATAATAATAATAATAATAATCAGAGCAGTTAATCATGGACTTTGTGTAGGAAGAGAAGAATCATCAAATCTACTTCTTTCAATTTATAGATGACTAAGTTGAGACAGAGTGGGAAAATAACTTGCCTAGAATCACATAGCTAATATATCAAGCATAGGATTTGAAATCAGGTCTTCTAGGATATAAGTACAGTATTTTATGCCTTGTGCTACATGATTTTGATATTCAGATAGTGAATCAACCAATATTTATTAAATGACTAATCACTGGAAATATAAAGTCCTTTAAGAATGATTTTATTGAGATGATAAATCCAAAGCTATAACTTGGAGATAATTTAATCCAAAACCTTCATTTTACAGATGAAGAGACTGAGACCTTAGGAACTTAAGTGCCTTATAAAATGTTCCCTTTGTCATTCAAAGCCCTTCATAACAAGTCCCCTCCTACCTTTTTTAGGCTTCTTTGGTTTTATTCCCCAACACAGACTTTTCAAACTAGTGATAGTGACCTACTGGATTTATTGCTCAGCTTTGGGTATTCTAGCTAGCTGAAATATTTTTCCTCCTCCACTCTGCTCTTACTACTGACCTCTCTGACTTCTTTGAAGTGTCAATTAATATCTCACTTTCTATAGGAAGTTTTCCCCAGCCCTACTTAATTATACAGCCTTCTCTATGTTAATTATTTATCCTTTAACTTCTTTTGCATATACTTGTTTGCCTATTCTTTCCTCCATTAGACTGTAAGGTCCTTAAAAGCAGAGTGTGTCATGCCTTTTTTATATTTTTAACACAGTGTTTGGAACATAATAGACACTTAATAAATATTGATGTGCCCAATTTCACACAGATAGTATTAGATTCCATAGATTTTACCTTCCTTTTTTATTTTTACAAATCTTGATTTTCATCAATAAGAGTTCTAATTCCAAAGATAATCTATTCATAACCTTTCAACTTGTGAACCTGCAACTAAAAACAGTTATAGATAAAAAAGCTAGGCTCTAAGAAAGGGATACAGTCAGTTAAAAACAGAGCCAGACCCAGAACCCCAGTTCTTTTAGCATTTGGGATCTAGAAGGTTCTACAAACTCCTTGACTGAGGAGCTATCCTATTGCTAACCTCAATACCTAATCAATTAGTTTGAATATTCCTATTGTTATTGCCTTATAGCAGCTGCTATGTTTTTAAATCATTCTCCTAGGATTGTGGCACTGGTGGAAATTCATCAAGAAAAGGAAATGCTTATATTACACATGCTTCAGAGTAACTTTGCAATGGAAAAAAAAGTGTGCTCATTTTCCAGAAACTATGATAACCAAAATGATAACTCATTAAGATAGTCACACAACTCAGTAGAAAATTTAGTCAACCAAGCCAGTAAGCCAGAACTTAGAACTTGTCAATCTTTTCCTCTAATCAAATGATCCTGGGAAGTGACAGGAGGCACTGAGATAAGTGACACATTTCGGAGATAAATCATCTTTCATGTCCATTGAAATGAAGAGTTATGTAAAAATTGGTTGTATCCCAGATGTGTGTGTGTGTGTATGTTAGTGTGTTTCATTTTCAAGCTTCAAGCACTTGATAAATTTGTTTAATGTGAGCTAAAGATAATAATAAAAAAGTAGGAGGGTAATGTGATAAAGTACTAATATGGAGAATAGATGAGCATTTGGAGTGAAATATATCCTCCTTCAAGTCAACAAGCAATTGTTATGTGCCTACTGTATACTAGTCTAGCATAAAGATAGAAGGCTTCTCTCAGAATCAAGAAAACTCTTGACACATCTTGTTGAGAGCTCTGGAAGTAAGTCTTGTCACTTTTCAGTGCCCTAGGAAAACTCTCCAAGAACAAAATTCAATCTGCATTTAAAGAGTGCTTCCACATCAGGATCTTTGTGCTAGGTTGCTCTTTATGTCACAAAGCTAATAACTTTCAGAGGTAAGATTTGAATCCAAGGTTTTCCTGACCCAAAATCCTTCTACCATCAATATCTAGGATTAATGTTAGGTGAGCTAAACTCCTTTGACATAATCCATGATTAACTCTTATCCTCCCAGAAAAGGTGGGTTCTTCATTTGTTCCTATTTAAAGTGGATACAATGCTGATATTAAATAATAAATATTAAAATTTTAAATTTTAAAAATTAAAATGTTAGAGAGGCTATTTGTCAAAATCCATGATTTTACAGGACAGATGACAACCAGCTGTCATTTGCATAATGTATTATATAAATCATTATATATACTATATATATAATATTATGTAAATGCAAATGCATGGTGTATATTCCAGGATTTAAGCTCAGCAAGACATAAGAGGACAAATAATACTCTAATAAGTCTCTGAGCTCAGTGATGCAGTTTCTTTCTTCAATACTTCACCTCATACCTATCCATCTATGCCTGACCATTCTGTGCTATTCTTGACTAAGACCTATATTAACCCAAGGGAAAACTAGAGCTGAATCATTTTGATGCCCAGAACTTGGCACACTGCATGGCACAGAATAAGTGCTTGAGAAAGTAGAACTCTGAATAGAACTTGGGAAATGACATGATGTTTATGGTCCCTCCTAAGATGCTCTCCAAAGCAAAAGAGATCAATAAAACATAGATGTTCTCCTAGAGATTCTGTCTGGTTATGAGCCATATTAGAACTCTTCAAAAGTATGAAAGGGGGCATGATGAGGGTCCAGTATATTTCTGTTGATGACTTCTGCTCAAAATTGGTGTGATCTATTGTTGAAAAAATATATAAACAAAAAAGGAGGAGAACTGGTCATGCAGTGAGGTTAAAGGATGCTTGATGGACAATTTATTTGATGCACTGGAGATCAATAAGTGAACAAAGACCTTTTAAATCTGAGGGAGTGTCTTTTATGGAGGCACTATGGTGGAATATAGTTATTATTGTCACAGGATGAAAAGACATAGATAAATTGCAATGTGCACTGAAGTCAAACACATTGAAATATGTACAAAGTACAGTGTTAGATTTGGAGGTCATAGGATAACAAAAGCACATATCTAGAGCTGGAAAAAACCTATAATATTCAAATAATATGATTATGAATGAATAGTTTGAATGAATACTTCATTGGGCAAAACTGTATCCCACATTGATCCAATCATAGACTATATTGAAGTATTTGAAGTACTGTGGAATATTAAACATAGAAAGGCATTCTTAAATTATCTAGGCAAACTGGTTAATTCAACAGTTAAGGAAAAGAAATTCAGAGAACTTAAATGACTTACCTAAAGTCAAATGATTAGAAAGCCAGGCAGTTAGGAGTAGAGGTGGGAAGGTAATGATGGGGGGGTGGCCTGTCCATCACCCACAAAATTGAGGCTTCAGGATGAATTCACAAGAGAAATGCAGGGTCTTCAATTTCAATGGAGTGGTCTTTTCAGTAGACTATGCTGCCTCTAATATTAATACATGATTCTTTAAATTTATAACAACTTGATCTCATACTAATTGGAAGAGAATATGATCCTTTATCTTTTCAACTCAAGCTATCGTGGTATAATAATAGAACCTTGGATTTTGAATCAAGGAGACTTGAGTGCAAACTTTACCTCAAACAGTTACTAATTGTGTGACCCTAGGAAAGTCGTTTAAAGTGTTCTCATCTATAAAGGGAAGAATTGGATCTAGTGGCTTCTGAGGTCCCATATATCTCAAAATATATGATTCCCATAAAGAAATTAAATTTTAAAATATATTGGGGGCAGCTAGGTGGTGCAGTAGATAAAGCACCAGCCCTGAAGTTAGAGGACCTGAGTTCAAATGTGACCTCAGACAATTAACACTTCCTAGCTGTGTGATCTTGGGCAAGTCACTTAACCTCAATTTCCTCAGCAAAATATATATCTATATCTATCAATCTATTTATATATTGTAAACTTTATATAAAACATCCCATATGTCAATGGACTATTGCTTATCTATTTAAGAAAATATAACTATTGTAACTATTGTCTTCTGTACTTGTAGAGCATTCTTTTTAACAAGCAACCTTTCTATCTCCATCTTTTATCTTGATAGAGATCATCTCACTGATTATCTTTGTCCTCTGATCATGTACAACACACTTAAAAATCATGAGTAAGCCAATCAGGGAAGGTTACAGTGTGTTTTGACCAACTCATCTCTGACTTTCCTCCCTTCTCTTTATAGACAAGAAAGGGTATTTATTGTACAATTTTTAATCACTATTCATTTTCCAATATTTCATTATTGGACTTAGAATTATGGTTTCTAATATTTCTAAGTTTATAACATGCATTTCAAATCAGTGTGAAAGTCATAGAAGCATATAAGAACAAGAGAGAAAAATGGAAAGAGCATTGATGCTTCCATCAAAGGTCTTGGATGTGAATCTCCATTCAAATACTTCATATCTATGGGACTATGGGTAAAATACTACTTCTCTGAGCCTCAGTTTCCTCATTGGTAAATATGAGTACTAATGTTTATTGTCATAATTGTATGAAAAATCCAAAAAATCTGGAGTTCCAGATTCAAGTTCTGCTTTTTACATACATTAGTTGAGTAACCCTGGCCAGCTATATACCTTTTTTCATGATTCCCTAATACAATAAATTACAGAGTAGTTGTGGACCTGATTTGGTATGGGTGAATATTTAAATTGGTAAAGGGAGTTTTTTTTTCACCAGGAATCTCCTATACCAAACAAATTATAGAAATTAATAAATATTATTTTTTTAAAATCCCATCACTTACCTCATATGCAGAGTTATTCATAAATCTTAATGCATTATTAAAATGTGAGCTCTTAGTATTTTTCCATGCCTATGTGGTTTTTACACATATTCAATATTTACTAAACATGTTCATGCACAATACATTATGTCTACCCAACTTATCCTACAACTGATCTCCAAGAATTTGTGACATAACTATTAGCTCTGTGCATCAGACACTACACAGCTTTTCTGACCACTAAAGATAGATTTTACACACACACACACACACACACACACACACACACACACACACACACTACATATTTAGTTTATCCTCAACAAGACATATAACTGGAAAAAAGAAGCTGCAAATCATATAGCAAGAATGAGAGATAAAGAAGAGAGAGCTAGTATACTATACTATTGCCCAAGAAATATCAAGACATCAAGAAGAGAGGTTCTGACATTTTGGGTGGCTCTCCCATCAAAGATTTAGAGAAGAGCATGGACAAAAATTGCTCACATGGAGAATGTATAAAAAGATTATTATATATGTCTTTGAAAGGGCCATTATTTCCGGTAAGATCACAAATGCATTTTGATATTGAATACATCAAGACAAGTAGCCAGGTTAATTAAATGGAAGAATAAAGAGAAATGTTACTTTGATTTACTTGGTTATATAGCCTTCTAATAAACAATCCTATTGACTGGCCATTCTCAAAAGTTGGCTTATATTTTTTTAATAAACCCAGTCAAAGGGAGAATAGCTATTATATCTTAGAATTCATAAACATTCTTGGTTTCCCTACTTGAGATTAAAATCATAAAAGTTGTCTTCAGATTGAGCAATTGAGAAGTTTTATGCCTTAGATGATAATGTACTTTAAAAAGTTGAAGAATTAAACTATATAGCAATAAGTCAATTACACGAAAAATCAATGGCATTCTAGTCCGCAATGAAAAATACAAAATAGACTACTTTGGACTGGTCCAAAAGTCAAGTGGATGAAAGGCAATATTGAGGGTGTTAAAGAAATTTTAAGTTCTATTTACTGGAGAAAAGCAATCACCTTTTTCTGCAAGTATATGTTTACTGGGAGGTTGACCTACTTATGCATCTTTATTCCCACTTTAGCCATAAGGTCAAAACACAGGCTATCACCTTCTGAGCCTTTTCAAAGAATGATTATTTCTTTCAGTGTTTTGCCAGTTATTGCAGTGAAGTGGGCTTGCCAACAATTTTCCATTTCTAACTTCTAGGGAAAAATCATTTAATTTTAGTTTAAATTTCTGTGAGCTGCTGACAAGGACAAAATCCTCCCATTATTTTGCATTAAAGAAGCAACTAAATAAAATCATGAATTTATTATCATCTATCTTCCTTGTACTCTCCTGCATGGCCACATTTTCCTATCTTCTGACAAAAAATGTGTCATACACCAAAATAGAATCATTAAAAAAATTCTCTTTCTGCACTTCCCTCCATCCTCACTGCAGGTGCAATTGGTCTCCTATGTTTTCAGAACAAGAGGCGAGCAGCCAACTAAACTGGGAACTTACCCATTGTAAGGACAGTTTTTGGCAGGCATGAAGTCACAGATGCTGAAGGATTGGTTCCAGCTAAACCATAATGTGTGTAGACAAGTCAATGGGTGGCCACACCTTGATCTCAGCTGGGTTTTGTTTAAGTATCAGAAGATGGGCCACAGCTTTCTGTCTTACACCCACAGAATATCTGCCCATAAAAATGTGGTTTTCAAAGCAGTTGCGTGTTCTTTAAAATGATTGATAGTCACCAGCCCTCTGTGGCTGTGTGCACCCTCTGCCAGCTCAATTACTTAACAGTAGGGAAAATAAAAACAACACAACAAACTTTTGTAGGCACACATCACAAAGTACCCAAATGAACTACTTTCCCTGTGTTCCCTTGGTGTGATGTAGACATGATCTTTCATGTCTCCAAAGAATATATCTCTGACCAATACTGCTATAGCAAGAACATTATTTAAATTCAATCCAATCCAATGAACATTTATTAAGTTATTAAAGTAAGCTTTACGTTAGGCATGAATGATTCACCACACAATGAAAACCAGTCCTATCCTAAAAAAGCTTGCTTCCTATCGAATATAACATGAAAACACATCACTATATCCAAGAGAATGTGAGAAAGTCTACCTTTTTGGGTAAAGATGTTTTCTTTTATAAGGATCCCATTGATCACCTGCACTATTGATAATGGCAGCTAAGTGGCGTAGTGGATAGAGTGCTGGACCTGAAATCAAGAAGACTTGAATTCAACTAAGATCTCAGATACTATCTGTGTAACCTTGTGTTAATCCTGTTTTTTGTTTCCTCATTTGTAAAATGAATTGGAGAAAGAAATGGCAAGCCACTTCAGAATCTCTACCAAGGACTAAACAACAAGTATAGACAAGGAAATTTTTTTGTCTAAATTTTTCAAACACTACTCTTATTTTTAGAACTACATCCATCTAAGAACCATGATAATCACTATGTATAAAGCTATGTATATACCTATCACAGAGGGAAACTTTCTTTTTCAGCCTCCTTTCAGTCTTAATTTTTTTAAACCTTTTTTGTAGCAAAAGACGATTCTGTTGTTTAGTCATTTCAATTATGTCTAATTCTATATGACTCTATTTGGAGTTTTCTTGGTAAAGGTATTGGAGTTGGTTGCCATTTCATTCTATAGCTCATTTTACAGATGAGCAAACTGAGGCAAACAGGGTTAAGTGACTTGCTCATGGTCGCACAACTAGTAACTGTCTGATGCTGTTTGAACTCAGGCCTCCCTGACTCTAGGACTGGTGCTTTATCCACTGTGCCACCTAGTGCCCTAGAAAATCCTTATTGCAGAATAATAAAAGGCATAGAAAAGTTAAATAACTTGTAGAAAATGCACAAATCTTCTTCAAGGTCTACAAGTGAATAATGTAGGATCCTTTAAGCTTTGACCCATGGGATTATGAACAATGGGAAATTATGATAGGATTTATATTCTTTCAGAAGATCAAAACACATTATTTTGCCTTCCAGATAAGCAGTTAAAACAGGTAGGTATCAGAAGACCCACTTCTTGATAGCCCTGTTTTAGGAGAAGCACATCCCCATCTTGGCTTTACCATCTTTAATCTCCACCTCCACCAAAGACTTTCCTGTTAGCAATCTAAAGGTTTCTTCTCCATCCTTTAAAGGTCCCTCACTAGATTCTTCCATACCCCCTAATTATCAGCATTTGCATATTTACAATATATGTGCATTTTCATATATGAACACACACACACACATATATGTACACATATATACACAAACTCTGCCCTTTGGGACTAAACTCCAGGGAAAATTCATGTGTGCTTTCTTCTTCCATTTTTTCTCCTCTTATTCGCTTTTAAACCATCTACAATCTATCGTTTGACTTCATGATTCAACTGAAACTGCCCTGTCCAAATCAGCAGTGATTCTCTTAATTGTCAAATCTAATGGCCTTTCTCACCCTTTGATCCTGGACTACCTTCTTCTACTCAATACACTTTGCTCTCTTGGTTTCCATGGTGCTGCTCTCTCCTGGTTTTCTTTCTTTCTCTCAGACCATTCATCCACATTATTAATCTGGTTCTTTACCTACATCATGGTTGCTAGTCATGACTGGCCTTTGAAGAATGAGCTTTTCTGTCTGTGTGTCCATTCCAAACTCTCCCCTTTTCTGAAATTTCATATTGCAATTGAGATGATAGTGACCTCCCAGTTACTCTGTTATCCCTCACTCCCACCAATCCATTGATGAATCCAATTGATTGATAGATCTTATTGTTTCTGCCTTTACAACAGCTCTCATTTATGACTTCATACAGCATCTTGTGTTTCAGGTCTTTATCATTTCTGACCTGCTCTTCAAAAGAGCCTTCCTGTCTCAAGTCTCTCCTTATCCCCTCCCTCCAATGAGATTGACTCCTTTTTACCTTCAGGATCAAATATGCAATTCTCTGGAAATTGCCCTTCCTTTCTTTTAATTTTTTTACTCTACTATATCCATAATATAATGCTTCAACATGATGCTCCATTTCGCATCCCTGTTTTCTCTTTGGTGGTTCCCCATGTCTGAAATGTTCTGTTAGCTTACTGCTACTTCATTTCTCTGTCTTCTTTCAAAATTCATTTCAAGTCTTACTTTTTGCAAGATGTCTTTGTTGGTCACCAGTGCCTTCCCCTTCCAGATTTCCTTCCATTTATCTTGAGTATTTATTGTACATAATTAGTTATTTACATAGTATCTTCTCCATTACAAGTAAGCTCCTTGAGTGCAGCTATTGTTTCCCCCTTTCTTTGTATTCCCAATTTTTAGGCATAGTGCTTGACGCATTGCACATTATAGCATTGACTACTGAAAGTGTCTCTGTCCACACAGACCTTTGCTTTTTCTGATACATCAATAAATCAGTTATCATTTATTTCCTCTTTACATCCTGCAGTTTCTTATTGCTATGGAGGATGTGGGTCCCAGTGCCTGAGATCTTCACCTCCAGGAACAATGTTCAATTGAGGTTTATTTAAAAAGCTGATTTGAGAGTATTTTTGTTGCTTTCCCTGGGCATGTATAACTTGTCTTGGATGTCACAATTGTTAGGGTCCTGAGTCCATTGAAAAAAAAGTGGATTAAACATGTAGGTTGATGGTGTAGTAGATTGAAGAGAATATTTCATAAAAAGTGAAAGCATTTTTACTAGCTTAATTTTGCATTTGTCTTTTAATAACTAAAGGAAGAGGAAAGGAATCAGCACTTGTATTGTGCCTATTATGTGCCAGGCACTGTGCCAAGTATTTTCCAAATATGAGCTCATTTGTCCACAACAATAACCCTGGCAATTGGGTATAATTGTTTTACCCCCCCTTTTACAGCTTAGGAAACAGAAGCAAAAAGAAATTAGGTGACTTGCCTTAATAGTAAATAATAATGGCCAGATTTGAACTCAGGTCTTCTTGACTTCAAATTTAGTGTTGTTCTCATTACACTACCAGTTTCATACTCTCTGATAAATTGAAAATAAGTTTTGCTTGTTTATAAATTAGGAATCAGTTCATCAATCAAGAGGTATTTATT
The DNA here is from genome assembly GCF_048593235.1 of Sminthopsis crassicaudata. NCBI lineage: Eukaryota > Metazoa > Chordata > Mammalia > Dasyuromorphia > Dasyuridae > Sminthopsis > Sminthopsis crassicaudata. The sequence goes on from NC_133619.1 coordinate 33,933,261, forward strand.
ATGGGCTTGCTATGTGCCAAGTACTGTGTTCCTAGGTCTATTTCTGAGGCTGCTTGAGACAGATACAATCTTTCTTGGTTTATTTCCCTTCATCCCTGTACACATCTGTGATAAAAGAATAGGAAGAGTAGAAACAAATCCCCAGCTTCAGCTGAGTAGCACTGAAGTCTGAGGTTTTCATTGGAGAGAATAGCACCATGCAGAATAATTCACATAAAAGGTTTCAATGTTCTTGTGACTGGGAACACAACACAATAGACTCTGTCTCTTTGAAATGCAGAAAAACATGAGAGGAGTAGTATTTAATGAAACATGAGCACCTTTTTCCCAAGCAGAAATCAACTCTGAGAGCCAGAATACTGATAATCAGACTTTGAACAGTACAGCACAAGATCTGTGATGAAGTAGAGGACTTCAGTCCCCATGACAGGAACACGGAACAGATTCATCTCTCATTACTCTCTCTGTCAATGTTTGACCATGGCACATAAGCATATGAATGAAGAAACAATACGAATTCCACAAGGTGTTCTCCAAATTCCTCTTTTTAGCTACAGAGTAAAACAAATCCATGTGCCCTATGACCACTGTTTTTTAAAAATTCAATTCAATGCTCCATATATGAAATGTTATTAAGAGGAAGGAATCTACTAGAATGAATAATTAATGAGAAATTAATAAAAGGATGGTCATTTTGGCTATATTTCATAAACCAGAGACCTCTTGTGGAATAAAATTAACACATATTCTTTTGGAAAAGTAAATGTTTCCAACAAGCCACAATGAACTGTAACTGGTTAGCAATTAATAAGAGTAAAATAATATAATGAGAAGTAGAACAATTCTAATGAGGGGTTGGAGGCCAGAACAGGATTCTTGGTCTGATCAAGACCATTCCTAGCTTTAGTCTATGTAGACAAAGGATCTATCTTCCATCCAAGACTGAGTAGAACATGATTGGCTTTACCAATCTCATTGTCCTTCAGGTGTTGGCTTGACTTGGTGAAAAATAAGGAAATAGGAAAGGAAAAAACCCTGAGTCTTTAAAAACAATTGGTTATTTAATAATTATTTCTCTCAGGATTTAACATGGATTGTACTCTACTTACTACTTCTATTTTCCTGTTGTGAGAACACCAAATGAGATGAGGAAGAGAGGAAGAAGCATATACAGTTTATAAAAGGACATACAGGATGCAACTAGGAAGAAAGTTGGGATTCTCCTATGGAAGAATATCCTCATGAGAAATAAGAAGTTTTATACAAGGAAGAAGCAGAGCATCATGCTTTGGCAAGATGTCAACCATGGGACTATGAAGCCATGTTCCAAAGAGACATACTTAGGCCCATTATGAGTAAAATTATTCTAACTATTATTTCTAGGGGAAAGGACTTGCCTTGGAAAGTATTGGGTTTCCCCTCACTTGAAGTCATCAAGCAAAGAGTTAATGACCACTTTTTGGGTAAGTTATGTAGGGAATTATTCCTTTCTAAAATAATTTATTTTCTTTTTTATTATGTTACAGTGGATGGACATTGAAGTTATTTTCCAATGCTGAAATTCTGCAATTCTCTGTGTCCGTTATCTCCAAGTCTCAAGGGATGATCCCTATCAGCACTTCTTGTTTCAGAGGATATTTTAGCAATAATAATACCTAGCATTTATTTATTTAAATTCAAGCTTTTTATTTTTCAAAACCTATGAATGGATAATTTTTAGCACTAACCCTTTCAAAACCTTATGTTCCAATTTTCCCTCCTTTCCCTTACTCCCTTCCCTAAATGACAGGTAGTCCAATATATGTTAAATATGGTAGAAATATATGTTAAATCCAATATATTCATATTTATATAATTTATTTATACATATTTATACAATTATCTTGCTGCACCAAAAATCAAATCAAACCAGAAAAAAGAGAAACAAAATAAAATGCAAGAAAACAACAATAAAAAGAGTGAAAATTCTATGTTGTGAACCACACTCAGTTCCCACAGTCCTCTCTCTGGGTGTAAATGGCTCTCTCCATCACAAGATCACTAGAACTGGCCTGAATCATCTCATTGTTGAAGAGAGCCATAGGCATCAGAATTGATCATTGCATAGTCTTATTGTTGCTATGTAAAATGATCTCCTGGTTCTGCTCATTTCACTCAGCATCAGCTCATGTAAGTCTCTCTGGGCCTCTCTGAAATCCCCCTTCTCATCATTTCTTACAGAACAATAATATTCCATAACATTCATATGCCATAACTTATTCAGCTATTCTCCAACTGATGGGCATTCACTCAGTTTCCTTTCTTGACACTACAAAGAGGCTGCCACAAACATTTTTGCACACATGGGTCCCTTTCCCTCCTTTAAGATCTCTTTGGGATATAAGTGCAGTAGAAACACTGCTGGATCTAAAATATGCACAGTTTGATAACTCTTTAGGCATATTTTCAAATTGCTCTCCAGAATGGTTGGATCCATTCACAGTTCCACTAACAATGTATCAGTGTTCCAGTTTTCCTACATCCCCTCCTTCATTCATCATTATCTTTTCTGGTCATCTTAGCCAATCTGATAGGTGTGTAGTGAATACTCAGATTTATATAGTGCACATTTATTTATATAGTTTATGTGGTATATAATATGTGTCAGATATTGTGTTAAACAATTTACATTTATTTAATCTGACCTTCACAATATCTTTGGGAGATAGATACCATTATTATTCCTATTTTCCAGTTTAAAATATTAAGACTAACAGAGGTTTAGTTACAGTCCCAGGGTAATATAGCTAGTATCTGGGGCCAGATTTGAATGTGACTTGAGGCCCAGTGTTTTATCATTGCACCAACACAAAAGTGAGGCAATATTAGTGAGATAATTCATCAGGTAAACTTCCCTTAGCAAGAAGAGTGAACTGCAATCCTCATCATCAAAGAACTCAAGTAAAGAAGGGGAATTCATATAAAAGCTGAGTAGCTTTTAAAGAAATAAAGCTCATAAGTACAGTTTCCAACATTCATTTTTGTAAGATTTTGAGTTCCAAATTTTTCCCTTTCCACCCTTTTCACCCCTCTTCCCAAGACAGCCAAGAAATCTTATATAAATTATACTATAATCATGTTAAAATCTTTCCAGATTAGTTATGTTGTGAAAGAAAAAGGGAAAATAACCACAAGAAAGAAAAAGCAAACCAAAAAAGGTGAAAATAAAATTCTTTGATCATCATTAAGTCTTCAGAGTTCTCTTTCTGGATCACATAATTTTGCTGTTATTATGTACAATATTCTCTTACTTCTGTTCACTTCACTCAGCATCAGTTCATTTAAGTATTTCCAAGATTTTCTGAGATCAGCTTGCTCTTCATTTCTTATAGAACAGTAATATTCCATTACATTCATATACCATAACTTATTTGACCATTTCTCAATTGATGGACATGGACATCCATTAATTTTCCAATTCATTGCCATCACAAAAACAGCTACTACAAACATTTTTATATATGTGGGTCCTTTTCCCCATTGTATAATTTAGAGCAGAATAAACTTAAAGTTTTTCTCCTCACAACCCCTTTTTACTTGAGAAATTTTTATGTGGACACAGTTATGTAAGTATATAAATAAAATAGGTATAGAAAACAAAAATTTACTAATAATAAATTAAAATTTTGTGACCTCTACATTCAGTTACATGACCTCATATTGTGTTGCAACCCATAGTTTAAAAAGCTGTGGTCACTTCCAGGGGTGGAGTCAAGATGGTGGGGTAAAGTCAGGAAGCTACTTGAGCTCTCTTAGTTTCCCTCAAGAACCATAAGAAACCAACCTTCTGAATAGAGTCTGATGGATGAAATCACCCTCCAGCTCAAGACAGACTGAGAAAACTTCAAGAAAGGTCAGTCTCATTGGGGCAAAAAGAGTGTTCAGCTTAGCAAGTAAGATCCTTAATCCTGAGGCGATAGAAAAGCAAGGAAACAAATTGTCTGAAGAAAACAACTCTTTAAAAAGTATAATTAACCAAATGGAAAAAAGAATAGTAAACTGGAAAAAAATCACAAATTAAAAATTAGAACAAGTTAAATGGAAGTTAATGATTCCATGAGATAGCAAGAAATAAACAGACCAAAAAGAATGAAAAAAAATGGAAGAAAATGTGAAATACCTCTTTGATAAAACAATCAACAATTGAAAAATTATAGTCCTACCTGAAGGACATGTCCAAAAAACAGAATTTGGATAACATTCTTCAAGATATCATTAAGGAAAACTAACCCAATATTCTAGAAACAGAGGGGGAAATATTCATTAAAAGAATCCATTGATCATCTTCTGAAAGAGATCTCACAAGGAAAACCCCAAGGAACATTATTGCAAAACTCCAGAACTACAATCTCAAGGAAAAAATACTGCAAGCTGCCAGTCAAAAACAGTTCAGATATCAAGTAGCAACTATCAAAATTATTTAGGAACTGGCAACTTTTATGATAAAAGATCAGAGGACCTGGAATACCATATTCTGGAAGACAAAGAACTTGGGGTTACCAAGAATTAACTACCCAGTGAGACCGAGCATCATCTTTCAGGGGAGGCAATGGATCTTCAATGAAGTAAGAGACTTCCTACAATCATTTCTACTGTAAAAAAGCAGAATTAAACAGAAAATTTAATCTATAAATGCAGGACTCAAGAGAATAATAGAAAAGTAAACAGGGGAAAAATATACATTATTTAAAGATTAAGCTGCTTACATCCCTAGATGGGAAAACCATATCTGTAACTCTTGAGAACTGTATCTGTCACTGGGGAAGAGAGAGGGACAAAAGGTGTGATTGTGAATGGACTCCGATGCAATGACATAAAAAAAGACATTAAGGTTTGGAAAAAGAGGAAAGAGAAGGTATAATGGGACAATTAGTTCACATGAAGAGGCATAAAAGACCTATTACAATTGAGAGAAAAAAGAGGAGGTGTTAAAAAAAAAAAAAAAAAAGAAACTTTGGTCTAGAGTACTCCATAAGAAGTAATAGGACATTGAATATTATCTGTTAGATAAGAAAAGTGGATGATGAGATGTGAAAGAATAAGAACTTTCCACCTAAGGGACACAAAAGTTTTAATAGAAGGTGTATATGGAAGCAGTTGGGAATTCTACTCAGTCTGTAAATGACTGAGCTTATATAAGTATCTAAGGGGCCAACTAGATACAGGTCACTAGAAGGGTTTACACTCACCCTAATGCTAGTCAAAAGTTCTATGCCCTAGCTTGAAAGCCCCAAAGATTAGGGATATGAATTTCAGAAATGGGTACGCAAGATCTCGATCTAGGAGGGTAGCAGCACCAGAGAGGTATTAAGAGAGTTTGAGTACATGGAGGGCCAGGCTGTGGAGACAAAAGAATAGCCACTTTTAAGAAACTAAGCTTTTAAATTCTTGTGGTATTTACTACATTGATGACCATACTGATTTCAGTTATAAAGTCATTAAGAAGGATAGGGAGAAGGCCACTGTAATATGATTCCAAGTTACATAGCACCTCTGATAAATCTGTTTCATGCATAAAACCAAATTCAGTTATCAATTACTTCATTTCTCCCTTCTCAATCCTTCACCTAAATTCTTTAGGGTCAGCAAAAGTGAGACATATCTACAACTGATTAAGGAACTTGGTCTTCTCAGAAAAACAAATAATCAGTATTAAAAGAAAAATGAAAAAGATTCCCTAGAGCCAGCCTTCAAGTTGCAATGAAGGAAAGCAATGACAAAACAAACAAACAAACAAACAAACAAACAAACAAACAAAAACAGAAAAAAATGTCTGTCACTCTGGACAGCTTCCCTGCATTCACATGTACTCAGTAATCAGATGCCTGTGAGCTTTTCTAAACTTCAGCAGAATGGAATGCTGATGATGACTACTCTTGCTGTTCAGTTATATCTAACTCTTCACAAATTTGAGTGGAGTTTTCTTGGCAAAGATGTTAGAGTTTTTTGCCATTTCTTTCTCAAGTGGAAACAAAGCTTAAGATTTGTGTTCAGGGTTACACAGTTAGTGAGTGTCTGAGGCTAAATTTGAACTCAGATTTTCCTGACTCTAGACAGCATTGAATCCCTAATGTGTTTATAATTCATTCGATTGTGAGCTCCTTGATTACAAAGGTTATCTTTTGACATCTTTTGTATCCCTAGTACCTGTACAATGTCAGCATAGATTATGTGCTTAGCAATGTTTGCTAACTGACCATAAATTAATGATCTGTAGGACTATGTTCTTAAATCCTCATAAGCTGTTTTTGTTGCCTGTATTGTATATTATCTATTACCTACATTATTCATGGAATGTATATAATACCCAACTGATTTTTTTCCCTTCAAATCGAAAAAAATGGCATTGCTTATATAACTTTTAAAAATAGAAAGCAACAAGGATTATAAAGACTGATTAAAGCTATAGAATGGTAGGATAGTCCTGCCTATCCAAATCTTTGGCATTAATTAGGAGAAATGGTGTTCCATTGTTCATATTTATTTCAAATCCATAAACGATAGAAGGTGTATGGTGGGGCTAAGTCTTTTCATGCTTTTGTTTCATTTAGTTCTATCCATGCTTGATAGAGTTTAGTCGAAGAAAAGTGCACTTACACTATACAGTTTATATAGTCATTATATTACATGCATTTAAAGACCTATAACTTCAGAACTTAGAGATCTGATCTTTTTTAACAGATTACAAAATTTTAGAGAATAGTGATCATATACTGTTAAGCTTTGCAGCACCCTGAATATCTTCAATAATAATAGTAACTTTTTTATTTAGCATTTTGAGGTTATGAAACACTTTCCTCTCATTATTTCAACTGATCTTTAGGAAAAAAAACCCTGTGAATTGGGTACTTTTTATTTTGGATGGGAGGTAGAGTCAATAATAATGAATTCAATGATATAAAGTGGGGCTTCTTAAACCTTTTCCACTTGCATGTCTTTTTGCTCTAGAACTTTTTATGAGAACCCTAATATATAAGTATATAAAATAGGCATAAAAATAAATCACACATGGACAATAAATCATAAAGAAATTTTTTAAAAAAATAATTCTTTGGTATACATATAATTTTATCATTATTAATAATGAAAGCAAGGTTACATATTAATGAGATGCATGTTCTTCCTTATTTTTACATAAAGAATTAAATCTGAAAAAAATCTTTGATAACCTTTACTATTGCCAAGTTTTTCATGACCCCCACACTCAGTTATGTGACCCATATGGGGTGCCACCCATAGTTTAAAAAGCTCTGAGATAAAGAGATCTCATTGTGACAATAGCCTCCCTCACCTGACATAGAACTGCCAATAACTTCTAATTTTAGAGAGCTACTTAGGACAATAAAACGATAAAGAATTTATTTGCCCAGAATGATGCAATTAGATTTTGTCAGAGGCAGGATTTGAATTCAGATCTTTGATTCCAAGGCCACCATCTTTCTGACATGCTTTTATTATTACTATGAGGTTCAAACAGGTTAAATAACTTCTCTGTGGTCACTCAACTAGAACATTTGAACCCGGATTTTTTTCTGCTCCAAGTTTAGTGCTCTTTCTGCTAACCAATATTTTATTTTTTTAAATGAAGAAAATATTTGTTGACTCAATATTCTACTATGATCATGTAAGAGTCCAATGTGTGGAAGTATTTCCTCATCTATATCAATAATTATAATTAATCTAAGTTGTAACAAACCACAGAAATATGATTAATAGTGGATAGATCCATACTCCCAAGATTTTGATTAAAAAAGGGACTTTCATAAAGTCAGAAAGAAGCCATTTTTTCAATGACTCCTATAAAGTCAAGAACAAAAGCTTCTCAGATTTCATAATTGTTCTCTGGAAGGAAAAGCAAACAATTATAAGCAGGAGTAAATTTGTAATGCTGATCAAAGGCTGGGAGTTTTTGAAATGCTGAGAGATTTGACCTGGGACAACAATAAAAGCTGGTCTATTATCATTTACAGAGGAGAAAATGCAAAACAAAGGGACACAATTATTCTGAATCTTTCAGGCAGATGGTATAAAATTACCTCTTATGTAATTAAAAAAGAAAAAATTATCCTGAAAAAAGAGAAATATTCGTTGCCTTGAATTTCGATGACTTACCAAGCCACAGGATCAATTACACAAGAGACAGAAAGAAGGGGAAAGAGAACACTGCCAGGGAGAATTGTGGAAGACTAAGTTTGTGTGAAAAACCAGCAACTTCAGAATAATAACAAATACTAGTTACATGTAGTATTTTACTTATATTAGCTCATTTAAATTCTAAATATTGTAATTCCCATTTTACAGAGAAAACTAAATCTTGAACTCTGTGTATTAGCACATTTTTTCATTTCATTATTTTTTTCTTGTCTTTTTTTGTTACAAAACTAATATGGAAATAATTTTTGCATGGCGTAACATATGGAATGTGTATCATATCAACTGCCTTCTTAATGGGGAGGGGACAGAAAGGAGGTAGAAAGAGACCTTTTCACTCAAAATTTTTCAAAATGTTAAAACCAAAGAATTAAAATATTTTTACGGGGGCAGCTAGGTGGTACAGTGGATAGAGCACAGCCCTGAAGTCAGGAGGACCAGAGTTCAAATATGGTCTTAGACATTTAACACTTCCTAGCTGTGTGACCCTGGGCAGGTCACTTAACCCCAAATGCCTCCACAAAAAAAAAAAAAAAAAAAAAAAAAAAAAAAAAAAAAAAAAAAAAAAAAAAAAAAAAAAAAAAAGTTTTTATTATGGAAAAAAAGAAAAGAGATTCATCAGAGAGGTTAAATAACTTCCAAAGTCATACAGTTTCAAAAATCTGTGGCAGGATTCAGGGAAATCTTTCTAAACTTCAAGTCCAGCATTCTTTTTACTATATCATATCCAGATTTCAGGCTCACTGAGGGCAAAACTATGTCTTTTTTCTGTATCCTTCAAATAGTCTTTAAACAGTACTTTGGACATGGCAGATCCTTAGTAAAAATTGGTTGATTGAAGAAAAAAAATAAATTCACAAATATTTAGTAGTTACCCAGTATATGCTAGAGAAAATAGATGAATGGATTATTTTTCTTCTCTCAAGGAGAAGGATTTGAGGTTGATTTTGCTTGCACATAAGCCAAGTAGCTTCTTTATACATTTAATAAGCTTCTTGCCAATTCACCTTCTTCTGTCTCACCACTTACCTTCATAAGCCACTGTCCAGCCCTACTCAAAGTCTACAGAAAACACCTATATTGGTGGTAATAAGGAGAGCCTGCTTAGAAAGTTCACAGATACTTTAAATAATGATATATTTGGGAGGTATATTTTTTGATCAAATCAATGGAATGAACAGTAACCTCCAAATATTGTTAGGATTACCAGGTGAGAACTCAGGTTGTCTGGACAGTGACAAGGTGAGAATTCAGGTTGACTTAACAGTTCTCTGACTCAGACCTTTGGTTTGGGCCTTTAAAGGGAGTTTACACCTTAGGAACTCTAGGAGGAGCAAGCTCATTGGTTGAAGTAATGTTTCCCAGAAGCCCTTGTGTTATCCCGCGCCCATTCTCTGGGAGGATAAAAGAAGGGCAGCATTGGGTCTGAGAGAATGGACTCTGGGATAAAGTCTTGATGCCAGGCAGGCTGAAAGGAGACCAGTCTGATTTGAGAAAGGACAAGAACTGGAGGAGATTCAGAGCTCCCAAGAAACCTACGCACAGAGGAAAAGATTTTACAGATCTCCCAGAGAAGGATTATAATTGAGCAGATGACCAGACCCTCACAATTCAAGAACTTTACAAAATATATTCACAGATTTTAAAAAATCAAGATGCAATCCGATTCCAATAAGTTGGTCTGACCATAAATCTGCCCTACAATATACATGGAGTCATAAAGAACATCAAACATTTAAATCCATATAGTATAATTTTCTTTTATTACTAAAATCAGTATTTAAGAATTATATTCTGTGATCTATGTGTATCCATGGTGAGCCAAATCTGGCATCAGGAAGGGTTTTTTCTTTTCATAGAAGAATAGAAAAATTTTAAACCAACTATTTATTTTGAAATAATCATAATCTCATCCACTCTATGGAATCCATTCATTATGCACTTAATTATTGAATGGTCAATTCACTGAATCTCTCCTTTTAAAATTATTTCACATATAAAATCAATATAATTTGTTCAAACAATCATAATCTTAGGTTCTTCCCAATATATAGATTTTCCAGTTAAGTAGATGGATACTTACACATTAGTACCACTTGAGATTTCATTAGCTCATTTCCTGAAGTGCTCATGAGCAAAATGTAGAAGAGAAAGCCAAGCATTATTTTGTTGAGTATTGGAGTACTCAGAAATATTATTCCTACACCTTAACCAGGAAACAGATTAAAGTGATTTCCATTGTGATATATCTCCCCCCCAGAATGAAAGAAAAAAATTCTCATTTAACAACCCATTTATTTTACAGTATACCCATGAAATACAGTGCAATATAATACCTGCCACCCACCTGTCTCACAAGGGTGTTTGAAGATTAACTAATAAATGATTGTAAAGAGGTTTGAAAATAGAATGTCCCACATACATGATAAATAATAATGAGCCAACCAAAGAAAACTGGAATCCCTTCAAATTAAAATGAAATATGCTATTCATAATGTATACACTCCACCATTTCTACCTTAATGAAGATGAAGAAAGTGCTCTCCAAAAAAAGGAAAGAGAGGAAAATTAGCCCTGTTTCTGATCTCTCTTTCAAGTGGTAGAGTAAATAATAAATTAATCTTTCCAAAGGATTAAGAAAATACTTAACGTGATACAGGTAAAGAGAAGAGGTGAACATTTTTATTCTCTCCTTAACCTATGATCCAAGATCTTGTTTTCATCTATCATTTTATATATTCTAAAGTGGTAAATAAGCATCCAGGGTTTCATGTGACCCATAACACTCTTGAGTTTTTTAGAACCAGATTAAAATATAATTAGAACATATTTAACAAGATAAAGATAAAATAATACATACATAGTGCTAACACATGATTTTCTGTCGATACATGGGTCACAGGGATCTTTATGTACAATTTAGCAGCCCCCATTTCTTTTTCAGTTAGGTACCCTTGCTTTGGACTTATAGAGTTAGAAGTAAGAATTTACATGGCAAATAGCAATGAAATGCACACCTTCATTGATGGCTTGCAAATGGTATGGGATATTAACATGTGATTGTCGGGGAAGGTGCTTTTCCTTTTAGGGGAACTAGAAAGGACAAGAGAAGATCAGGGAAATAATGTCATATGATAGCTTTCTATTTTAGCTACTTATTCTTGATAATTAGGTGATAACTCTTGGACCTTTGAAAACTCCAAATATTTGCAGCACCCTTAGCATATATCACCCAAGGCAGAGCCTCCCCATCACCTCATATTAGGTAGAGTTTTACTGAGGTCTTCTGGTGATTACAATGTAGAACTGCTATGATTTCTTGCTTCCTTCCCAATAATTAACAAAAGAAATTGAGTAGTTGATAGAAATATAACCATAGCTTCTGTGCTACATTGATTACTCAAAGGTTGGCAGATGTTTCCACCAAAGTCAAGGAAGACAAATCCTATTTCAGCATTACTCTCTACCTGTAAGTTGCTCTCCCTTCTAGAAGAGGAAAAAAAGGATCTGCCTATATTTTGGTTTATGAAAGTGATAGTTCCCAGCAAAAACAGCTGTTTTATATAGGATATTTGATAAATTGGAAAATGGCCAATACAAAAATGCATTGGCTCTAGCGTCAGAGAAGATTCCAATCACAATTCTAATGGTTCTATTTGATGACTGTGGACAAGTACTTCACTTTATTTTGACCTCATTTTCTCTGTAAAATGAAGAGACTAGACTGGATGGCACCTAAGGTCCATTTCAGTTCTATGATCCTAATCCTCTTTACATGTCTGATCATTTACCTCATCTGTAAATGGGGGAGTTGGATTGAATAACCTCTAAGTTGTCTTCTATCTTCTGTAAATCAATCAATCTTTCTATCTATAGATGTATAGATCTATCTGTACCTTTACATAAAGGTACTTACATAGTATAGATATACTTTTGAGATTATTCCTTATAAGCAACAGTTAGAAGGAATCAGGGTTGTCTTGAGAAGTGCTTCCTGGGGCTGTGCTGGGATGTAATAGCTATCTTCAAGTATTCAAAGCACTTTTATGTGGAAAATATATTGGGTTTTCTATTTGTTCCAAGAGGGCAGAATGTTGAGCACTGGATTGAGGTTACAAAGAAGTAAATTCTAGCTTGGTATTTGTAGGGAAAATTCCTTAATACCAGGAGTCTTCTATGTAATAGTGAAATGAGTCATCTTAAGATAATGACTATCCACCTCAATTGAAGGTCTTAGAGCAGTAGTTGGGTAACTATTCATCCAGAATGTGGGTTGAGGAATTCTTTTTCAGATGTGTGAATAATATGGTCTCTGAAATTCCTTTTGACTTTGAAATTCTATGTCTATGAAATATATTCAAGCAAATTCAGGAAGGAAATATAAATTTAAAAATATTAAAATTCAGTGTCAAACAGCTGTCAATAGGAAACAGAATAATCAACCTTGTGTGACTCAAGCATATAGTGAATCTTACATTTTTCTCATAAAGCAGGAATCTAGATCTTGAGAATCAACACCAAACTATGCAACAAGAAATATTTGCAAGAACTCAAAGATTTAAGGGATTCTGTGCTAAGGCAAAAAAGAGAAACATGGTAGTTATTGGTGACTTCCTGTTAAAGAAAAGAGACAGGAAGGCTCCTGGTTGTCATGGATAATAAGAGAGATGGATCATGTATCTTAGATATGACAAAGAGTTTGCCAAGTCTCATTAGTTTCAATCTCATTAGAGCATTTGAAGATACATCTAATAGCAAATGATACCATCAAAGAAAAATGGAAAATATTTCTAATAACTTTGAAGTCCTAGCCAAGCAACCAAAAGATCTGGGAACATCATTTAAAAATCTGAAGTAAAAAAGGAATTTCAGACATTGTAATACATGTTGCCCTGGAATTTAGGAAAGCAGATTTCAAAAAATCTGGAAAAAAGGAAGTCATGATTTCATAGTCAGAGACACAGAAAAGAGATAATAGCTCAAGGGAGCTGGGAGTCATTAAAAAATTCTGTCATTATAATAATGCATGGTGTAATAAAAATTCAAATCATTAATAAACATTTACAATGCACTTGCAATGTAAAAGACACTGTGCTAAACACAGGAGATACAAAGAAAGGCAAAAACAGTCCATGCTCTTGAGAAACTCACAGCTTAAAGAAGGAGACAACATGCAAATAACTGTGTACAAACACAATTTAAATGGATAGATAGGCAGGCACAGTCCATGCTCTTGAGAAACTCACAGCTTAAAGAAGGAGACAACATGCAAATAACTGTGTACAAACACAATTTAAATGGATAGATAGGCAGACACAGGAGATTTGAGTAGCCCAGAAGTATTCTCTGAAGATATAGGACTGCCCTGTGGGTGGGGATCCTGGCCATATTGAGATAGCTTGGTAATGGGTGATGGCTCTCTCGCTGATTGGCTGTATGTGACCTCATAGGCCCTTTATAAGCCCACTGCAGACAGCAGTCACTCTCTTTAACCTAGCACTCTTTAACCTGGCTCCCTAGCCTTGGGTAGCCAAGCCAAGCCAAGCTGATGGATAGCCGAGAGAGGCAAGAAGTTTGGTAATATCAGAGGGAAGGTACTAACATTAATGGAAGACTGGGAAAGTCTTTTTGTAAAGATGGAACTTTAGCTGACACTTGAAGGGGACCATGAGACAGAAGAAAGAGATGAGGAGGAGGAGGATTATAGCCATAGAAGACAGGTAGTGAAAATGTCCAGTCAGGAGACAAGAGTATTATTATGTGAAGACCAGCAAGGAAAGCAGAATCACTAATTCATAGACTATAAAGATTTTGAGGGGAGTAAGGTTTAGAAGACTCAAAAGATAGAAAAGGATGATATTATGAAGGGCTTTAAGAGACAGAAAATTTTGTATTTGATGAGGAGTTTATCAAATAAATGAGTGCAAAGGTCAGACTGTGCTGTAGGAAGATCCCTTTTGTAGCTAAATGATGGATGGGCTGACTAGCAAGCCTAGAGCCTGACTGAATTAAAGAATGATAGAGCCCTCCACAGTAATAATAGTGAAGTTTGTGGCAACAGACCATTCGAGGGAACAATAAAGAATTCAGTTTTGGAACTAAGGGGTTCAAGATGTTTTTGGGACACACAGCCTTTGGGGATGAGAGACCGAAGGTCAGGACAGAAAGGAAGACTAGAAAAATAGATTTGAGGATTATCTGCATAGGGATGATATTTGAATGCAAAACAGCTAATAAGGTCATCAAATAGAATAGGTTTATTATTGAGTTGATAAGAATTCTATAATCCTTTCAAATTATTTTTTCTTCATAATGTGATCATTGTATGAATTGCTTTCCTAGTTCAGCACATTTTACTCTGCATCATTTTTAAAGATAGTCCTAGTTTTCTCTTTAATTGTCCATTTTATTTTTAAAATTATATTTATATAATTCAAGTTGCTGAACCTTTTTCTAATAGGATACTACCTTAGTTTCCAATTTTTACAATCACAAAAAGAGCTGCTATGATATATTTTTGTACACATAGCTCATTTTCTTATTTCCTTTATTTGAGGGGATAGCTGTATAAATAATGTTGATGAATCGAAGTAGAAACATTTTAGTATTGTTTTGGGAGGACACATTTCCACTTTGCTTTCCAGAATGGCCACACCATTCTCATGCAATCATATTTCAAGGAAGATGTGTTAAATGTGGAAGAAGGGGCACATAATCAGAGTAGAACACAAAAAAGAGAAACAAAATCTAAAGAAAGAATTAGAATGATTTAGTTCCAGGATTTTCTGAGGCTTATGGAAATGTCAAGGGCAATAGCAAACAGGTTTTTAAGAGTGGAGACCTATTTCTGATGTTGCTTTGAAGGAGTTTGAGTATTTTTTCCCCAGCTCTCATTCCCACTGGAAAACTGAATCCCCCAGAAGGCTTTCCACAACTTCTCCTAGGGTTTCTATATCTTCTCCTAAACAATGTCCCTTAGAATAGGTAGATTTCAAAAATTCCAAAAAACTCATGATGAAAAGTGCTAACTACTTCCAAAGAGAGACCTGGTGCAAATTTTAGCATACTTTTTAAACTTAATTTTTCTTATTTTCTTATGTGTGTTTTCTTTGGAAAAATATGGAAATCTACTTTGCATGACTTCACATGAATAATCAATAACATATTGCTTGCCCTCTTAAGGGTTAGGGGAAGTAAGTGAGGGAGGAAATTTGGAACTCAAATTTTAAAGAACTGAATAACATTTTTGCATATGATCAGAAATGTTTAATGAGATTAATTCAAAAACATATTTGAAAAGTAATCAGACTGAATCCATGTCACAGTGGATTTTCCACAGCATCAATTACCAGTTTTAGTTAATATCTTCCTTATATTGACCCAGTAATTAGGGCCCCACTATCATTTAACTAATCAATAGCAATTAACTTTTACAAAGGACCATTTACTAGAAAGTATAATGAAAACAGAAATACAAAAAAATATCCCTCCAAACCAGGAATACATTCTCCCCTTTGCTTTCTTGTTCCCTAGAGAGATTTTGCATAAAGTCAAAGTGCTTGCTAAAAAGCATTCACCATACCAAATCCACTCTTGCATGTGACATAGCCAATGATGAAATTATTTTCTTGCTTGGAGTATATTGTTTCAATTTTTTTCCATAGCTAGAGTGGGTTGAACAAATCATTCTGGACTTTGTTCCACACCGATCACTGTCATGCAGTCTAGTTCATGTTTCCAGACATCTGGCGCTCTCTCAAGCTCACAAGGCCTTGTTTCCTAGGTCAGGCTATTATTGATGTTCCACCAAGCTTGGGAAAAGAGACAAAACTGTAAGACAAGCATGTGCTCTTGGTTTTATACCCATTCAGATGGATGATCTCTATCTTATGGAAATTATCACCTCCTCACTGAAACACAGCCAGGCAGGAAAGAGACTCCCCATGGGAGCTTTTTGTATGTATAGTCTATAGCAAGTTGGTCAGAAGAAGTCATAGGATAGTTCTCAATGCTCCAATGTTCCATTGCTTAGGTCTGAAGTGCTGTACATGTATATAAGGGCTGAACTCTCATTGGCCACTCTCATGCCACACTGGTGTTTGGAAAGTAATACTCCATTCTTAGTTTGTTTCCATCTTCTCCAGTAAATGAGAATGATTAGGACCAATATGATCAGGAGGGAATTTAAATGAGTTAAATTTTAAAAGCATCTATTAAGCATCTAATTTGCATCAAGGATTTGTATAACTAATTGTTTGCAGGTATGAAGATTAAAAAAAATTTTTATTCAAAAAGCTTAAATTCTCTATTTTTTGGCCTGGGCAAGGAATGAGAAAATCAGACAGAGTGATAGATAGTTTAATCAATGAATAAACATTTATTTTTTAACATTTATTTTTAACATTTTGAGCTCCAAATTCTCTCCTCTCCCCTTCTCCCTCTCTAAAATGGCAATTTGATATGTTATATATGTGTAATTATGCAATTTTCATATTAGTTATAGTATGAAAGAAAAACAAGACAAAAAAGGAACAAGAAAAATGAAGATTTTAAAAAAGTGTTGTTAGATCTGTATTCAGACTCCATCAGTTATTTCTTTGGAGTTGGTTAGTATTTTTCATGATAAGTCCTTCAGAATTGTCTTGGATCATTTTATTGCTGAGAATAGCTAAGTTATTTATAGATGATTATCATATAAGATTGCTATCACTGTGTACAATGATGTACTGCTTCTGCTTGTTACTTTGCACCAGTTCGTATAAGTTTTTCCAAGCTTTTTTTTTTCTGAAAACATCCTGTTCCTCATTTCTTACAGTATAATAGTATTCCAACACAATCATATACCATAACTTGTTCTGCCATTCTTCAATTGATTGTCATCTTCTCAATTTTTACCACTCCCAAAATAACTACTATAAATATTTTTTACATTAAAAAAAACTCTTTGGAATACAGACCTACACTAGTAGGTATTACTAGGTCAAAGAGTATGTAGTTTTATATCCTTTGGGCATATTTCCAGATTGTTTTTCAACATGGTTAGATCAGTTTCCAATCCTACTCACAGTGCATTAAAGTTCCAATTTTTTCACTTCCCTTCCAACATTTGGCATTCTCATTTTCCAATATGATGCATATAATGTGATACCTCAAATTGTTTTAGCTTGCATTTCTTTAATCAATAGTGATTTGGAGTATTTTTTCATTTGATTATAGATAGCTTTGGTTTCTTCATCTGAAATTTCCAATTTATATCTTTTGACCACTTATCAATTGGATAATGACTTGTATTCTTATAAATTCAACTCAGTTCTCTATATATTTGAAGAATGAGACCTTTACCAGAGACACTTATGTAAATTTTTTTCCAGTTTTGTTTTCCTTTTAATCATGGTTTCATTGTTATGTTCGGCAATTTTTTTTTATTTATTGTAATTAAAATTATCAATTTTATATCCTGTAATGCTCTCTTTCTTTTATTTTCTCATAAATTGAAGATGGCAGCGTGGAGGCAGACAGCTGCTTGAGCTCCTCATTTTCTCTCAGAACTTACTTATTGACAAGCCTCAGACTTAATGCTTGACCCAGAAAGAAATCCACAAATAATCACCAAGAGAAGACATCCTTGAAAGTCACCAGAAAAGGTCTGTGTTTGCTCGGGGGAGGGTCAATCAGACTGGGTGCAGACTGAGGGCAGGCAAGCCAGAGCAAGACAGGCAGCTCACACAGCTCAGACCAGAGGGGGAGGGGTGTGATCTCTGCCATTTCTGCGAAAAGACTTTTTCCCCAGTGTGGATGCTCCGTCTTGGCAGCAAGCTAGGAGCAGCGGAGAGGGTGTAAACACCGGAGGTGAAGATTAAAACCCCAGAAAGCCAGCGTCTCTCAGAACCTGGCCACCTCCAACCCCCACCTGGACTGACTCAGCGAGTTCTCAGAGCCTCAGAGCACAGACTCAGTACAGTCATTGCTGTTCTGTTAGTGGCTCTCTGCTGCCCTACTCCCCAGTCTTAGAGGAAGCCCATTAATACCATCCAGCCCCATCCCCCAAAAAACAGACCTATTGTTTTGTTTCTCTTGTCAATTTGTTTTCTTTGATTCCTACTCTGACAAAATGAACAAAAAATTCAAAAGGGCTCTAACCATTGACAGCTTTTGTATGGAGAGAGAGCAGACTTCAAACACTGAGGAGACTAAAAACAGACTGTCCCCAGAGGAATCCCCTAAGGGGGATATGAGCTGCTCCTCAATACAAAAGAATATCATAGAGGAAATCAAAAAGGCTCTCACAAGAGAGCTGGAAGAGAAATGGGAAAAGGAAAGGGAAGCTTGGCAAGAGAGCCTGGAGAAGTCATCCCACGCATTCAAAGACAGAGTGGATAAAGAAATCAAATCATTGAGAAACAATATTAGTGAGCTGGAAAAGGTAAACAACTCCAAGGAAAACAGGATAAGTGAGTTGGAAAAAGAAAACAGCTCTCTAAAAAATAAAATGGAAAAAATGGAAAAAAATTCCATAGAAGATAAAAACTCAATTGGACAATTACAAAGAGATATAAAAAAAGTGAGTGAAGAAAATACAGCATTGAAAATTAGACTGGAACAAGTAGAAATGAATGACTCAAGGAGAAACCAAGAGGTAGTCAAGCAAAACCAGAGAAATGAAACAATTGAAAAGAATGTCAAGTACCTTACCAGAAAGACAACAGACCTGGAAAACAGATCCAGGAGAGACAATTTGAGAATAATCGGACTCCCTGAAAAATGTGAGGAAAAAAAGAGCTTGGACACTATTTTCGAGGAAATTATCAAAGAGAACTGCCCAGAAGTTCTGGAAACAGAGGGTAAAATAGACATTGAAAAAATTCATCAATCACCTACTGAAAGGGACCCTAAAATCAAAACACCAAGAAATATAGTGGCCAAGTTCAAGAACCATCAGACAAAGGAAAAGATATTGGAAACTGCTAGAAAAAAGCAATTCAGATATGGAGGATCCACAATAAGGATAACCCCAGGATCTATCAGCGTCCACATTAAAAGAACGAAGGGCCTGGAACATGATATTCCAAAAGGCTAAGGAACTTGGTATGCAGCCAAGAATAACTTACCCAGCAAGAATGAGCATCGTTTTCCAGGGAAGAAGATGGACATTCAACGAAATAAATGAATTCCATCTATTTTTGATGAAAAAACCAGACCTACATAAAAGGTTTGATCTTCAAATACAGAACTCAAGAGATTTCTAAAAAGGTAAAAAGAAATCTTGAGAACTATACTTCTGCCAAAAAAATATGTAAAGAACATAGTACAATTTGTCTTAAAAACTAGAGGTGGAAAGGAAATTATATCATAAAAAAGTGTAAAGTGGTGGTACTACATCTCATGAAGAGGCAAAGGTAACCTATTGTATCTGAGAGAAAGAAAGGAGGGATATGAACATAAGTGTGTATCAATACACATATTCGATTTATGGTGAAACTTCTTCCACTTCATTGAAAAGTGAAAGGGAAGGAGTAAACTAAGGGGAAGGGAATACAGAAATTTGGAGGAAAAGGGGTGAAATAAGGGGAGGAACTTTAAGTGGGGTAGGGATCCTAAAAAGAGAGGGCTGTTCACAAGTTTAATACTGGGTAGGGGGGTAAGAGGGAAGGAAAGAGGAAAAGCATAAGCAGGGGTTAATAGGATGGCAAGCAATATAGAATTAGTCCTTCTAACCATAAATGTGAATGGGGCAAACTGCCTCATAAAGAGGAAGAGGTTAGCAGACTGGATTAAAAGTCAGAATCCTACTATATGTTGTTTACAGGAAACACACCTGAAACAGGATGAGACATTCAAACTAAAAGTAAAAGGGTGGAGCAGAATCTATTATGCTTCAGGCAAAACCAAAAAAGCAGGAGTAGCCATCCTCATCTCAGATCAAGCAAAAACAAAAATTGATCTAATTAAAAGAGATAAGGAAGGGCATTATATCCTGCTAAAGGGCAGCATCAATAATGAAGTAGTATCAATATTAAACATATATGCACCAAGTGGTGCAGCATCTAAATTCTTAAAAGAGAAATTAAGAGAGCTGCAAGAGGAAATAGATAGCAAAACTATAATAGTGGGAGATCTCAACCTTGCACTCTCAGAATTAGATAAATCAAACCACAAAATAAATAAGAAAGAAGTCAAAGAGGTAAATAGAATACTAGAAAAGTTTGATATGATAGATCTTTGGCGAAAGCTAAATGGAGACAGAAAGGAATATACTTTCTTCTCAGCAGTTCATGGAACCTATACAAAAATCGATCATATACTAGGGCATAAAAACCTCAAAATCAAATGCAGTAAGGCAGAAATAGTAAATGCATCCTTTTCAGACCATAATGCAATCAAAATTACATTTAATAAAAAGCCAGGGGAAAATAGACCAAAAAATAATTGGAAACTAAATATACTTATACTAAAGAATGATTGGGTAAAACAGCAAATCATAGACATAATTAATAACTTCACCCAAGAAAATGACAATAATGAGACATCATACCAAAATGTGTGGGATACAGCCAAAGCAGTAATAAGGGGAAGTTTTATATCTCTACAGGCCTACTTGCATAAAATAGAGAAAGAGAGGGCCAACGAATTGGGCTTACAACTCAAATTGCTAGAAAAGGAACAAATATTTTCTCATAAATTCTTCCCATATCCATAGATCTGACAGGTAAACTATTCCATACTCCTTGGATTGGCTTATAGAATCACTCTTTATGTCTAAATCATGTATCCATTTTGACCTTATTTTCATATACAGTGTGAAATGTTGGTCTATACCTCGTTTCTGCTTTCTAGTTTTCCCAGAAATTTTTGTCAATTAGTGAGTTTTTTGAATATGTGTGACTAAGTCATTTTGATTATTATGAAAACATACATTAAAAATAAAGGATAAGTGAAGAAAAATGCTATCTGCCTTCAGAAAAAAAATTGATTAATAAAAGTATGTATCGAATCATTTTACATATATGTATATATATTCATACACACACACCTAGTTGTGTCTAATGATAGCTATCTCTTTGGTTAGGAAGGAGAGAAGAAGAAAAGAGTAAAATATAAACTTACATGACAATTTTGCTGTATAGTTGGAAGGAGTAGCTAATTGTACATAGTAGATTTGCTGTTTCATATACAATCGTCTTTTTTATTTGTACCATGTTATACAAATATTTGTTTTGTTTTGTGAATTTAAAGTTAAATAAAATAAAAAAAAAATAGTGAGTTATTTCCTCAAAACTCAGATCTTTGAATTTGCCAAACATTAGATTTCTATGGTCATTTACTACAGTGTATTATGTACCTAATTTATTTTACTGATTCACACCACTACTTTTCTTCACCAGTACCATACTGTTTTCATGATTATCACTTCATAATATACTTCTAGATCTAGTATGATTAGGCTACCTTCCTTCACATTTTTTTATTGATTCACTTTGGTATTCTTTACCTTTTGATATTCCAGATAAATTTTCTTACTATTTTTCTAGTGCTATAAAATAATTTTTGGTAGTTTGATATGGGATGGGCAGTTCATTTATAAGCATTTACTAGTTGTGTGATGTTGAGCAAGTCACTTTATCTCTTCACTTTTTCATCCCTAAAATGAGGCTAAATAATAGTACCTACTTCCAGAGTTTTTTCAAGGAGCAAATGAGATAGTAATTATAAAATGCTTAGCAAAATAACTGGCACATAATAGGAACTATATAAATATTAACTATTTGTTATCAATAGATAAAACTATAGATAATACAATAAGAAAAAAAAACACTAGAAGGGGAAGATAACAATGACGTTGAGCCCATTGTCTTCCTCAGGGATTGGGTAGGGGATTCTTTTTGATTTTGTTCTTTGATTAGTGGAAAGTATAAATATGTTACTGCTTATTGGTTAAGGCAAGGGCTGGTGAATTCTTGATGCCAGGATGGTAGTGAAGCTTATTTGCATTCTGAGATATTCAGAGAGAGAGTATAAGAAGACATGACTCTTTTAAATGACATCTAATTTCCTTTTCAAGATAAATTGCACCACAAAGTGCAAAATTAAAGATATGACAATGGGCCTGTCATTTATTACTTTAAAAAATCATATAGCATATGAGAGGTGACAGAAAATTAGAGGTGAATAAATATGGGTAAATGGCAGATTCCACACACTATGAGCTAAACATGTTTAAGATTAATCCTTAGCAAAATGAGAACTTAGAAAAATAATGCTAAGAAAAAGTATTGCTCCAAACTAAGCTTGTTTTTATTTTGGATAGAGTCTCTAGGTTTGTAACCCTGAGGAATTTCATATACATAAAATATCTAGATTACAGCTAGATATTTGAAAAAGTTTCTTAAAATATCTTTGTGGATAAATGCAAACTGGCTGATAAGAGAGTGAAGCAGATTCATAGATAATTTAACAACCATATTCAAAGACTACCGACTAATAAATAAGTCAATATCAGCCAGGCAGGAGTTTCTCCGGTTTGACATTTTCATCAGTGATTTAGATGAAGACACAGAAGGCATACTCTTCAAAATTTTTAAAGAATACAAATATGAAAGGGATAGCTAATATATTAGATCAAAGACAAAAAGTTATTGGCTTCTGCCTCTTTAAACCCTTAACCCTTTTAAGACTCAGTAAGTGTCATATCCTGTGATGTCTTTATTTCCATAGTTAGTTTTATCCTTTAAAATTATTTCTTATTTTCTTTGAATGTATTTGGTATTTGCTCCAGAAGACAAATACCTTGAAAGTAGGTGCTGTTTCATTTTTTATTTGAATCCCCAGTGACTCAGTCAAGTGACTGGTACAAAGTAGATACTCAATAAATGCTTATTAGATGTTTGAAAGTACAAAACGATCAATAAGCTATAAAAACCTGAGCAGTCAATAAGCATTTATTAAGTGTCAAGTATGTGCCAGGAACTGTGCTAAGTACTGGAGATATAAAGAAAGAGATTGTCCCTGTCTTTGAGGAATTCATGATAAAATGAGAGAGACAACACAAATAACTACAAACAAGCTATAGACAAGAGAAAGGGGAATCACAGGATTGGCATCAGAATTGGAAGAGACTTCAAAAGTAATTTTGTCAAATTTTAGCATTTTACAAAGAGGGGAGGAAGAAGATGGGGAATGATCAGGTATATAAAGCAGCTGGTTCTGGGTCACCTAATTATTAGCAAGTGTCAGATACCTATAATATGAGCTACGGTAATGGTGATAGGGAGAAAATTAACTAGTAGAATTAACTTCAAAGATGGCACCTTACATGTAGTGCATTTCGTAGTGGGAAAGGGTATATTTCAGTATTTAGGTTTTTACAATGAAACACAAGAGAAAAAGTTCAAAGAGACTTGAGTTGGTGGTGGCTCATGTGTGGAATTGTCTGATTATTTCAGTTGACTAGCATTTTATTAGGAGTCAATATTTTTTGTGTGTTTGCTAAAATGTGTAATGTACTCTTACTTCATGTTTTAACAGAATTGCCTCATCTAAATGAAAATAAATGACATCCCATTGAAATCTGTTCCAGAGAAACCACATTTGAAGACCCCTAGGGCCATTTGAGGGACACCATATTAAAGAGGAATCTTGAAAATTGATGTGCCTGTAAACAATGACAAAGATTAAAAGAAAAAGAACAGGTCAGGATTTTTGACCCTGAAAAAGGAGGAATTTTTCAAGCATATAAAGAAATGTCATGTAAAGATTTAGAATTAGAATGCTTTGTGTAAGTGATCAATCAACCTTTGTTTATTATGTATATACTATGAATCTAGCACTATCCTGGATGCTGAGGATACAAAGGGGAAAGGAAGAACAGAAACAGAAATACATTTTTATTCATCACCTGTTATGTTCCAGGAACTCTACTAAGTGCTTTACAAGTATTATCTCATTTGATCTTTGTAAAAAATTTAGGAAGTAATGTTATGATGATCCCCATTTTACAAATGACGACACTGAGGTATCAGGAGGTTAAATGGCTTACTCAGGATCATACAACTAATATATCTAAAACTAGAATTGACTTCAGGTCTTCTTGTCACAAGGCAGCAATCTATCCACTATACCACAGAGTTGTCTCACTAGAACAATAAAGTCTTTGTTTTCAGGGAACTCTCATGCCATTAGGATATATATTCAAAAGGGTATATTCAAATATATTTTCAAATTATTTAAATTCAAATTCAACTATATATTCAAAAGGGTAGGACCAATGGATGAAACTTAACTGATTTTGGTTCAAGAGATAGGAGAATTAACAAAGAAATTTGTCCAACAATTGAATAGGCAGTCCTTCTCTGTGGAGTATGTTTGTCCATCACACACCACCTTCAGACTCAAGACAAGTGTAAAAGAAGTAGAAAACTCAAATTCTTATGCTCTAGTGGCAGAGCCACCAAAAGGAGAGAATGCTGATTTTTGTGTCAAAATAATTTGGGTTTTAAGTCCTTTGACATATACTGGCCACATAACACTGGGAAAATCACTTAACCTTGCAGTGCTTCTGAGAATTCTCTAAGATGAATACACACTGAACTGCATTGGTAAAGGGAATTTCCTCAGCAGGAATTGCTTATATCAATAACATAAGACTGGCCCTAAACATTTTTCCTGGTTGTTTTCTAGATCATTAGAACTTAGTACATTCACAGAGATTCTTGTAAAGATAAATGGTTCCACTTTCTTTGAAGAGATTCTTGACATATTTGGGGAAAATGTGATTGCTAGGTGGTGCTGTGGATAGAGTGCTAGACTTAGAAGAAAGGAAATCTGAGTTTGAGTCCTGCCTTGTAGTCACTTAATCAATATTAGCTACAATTTCTATTATTGCAAAGTGGAGATAATTATAGCACCTGCCTAATGGAGATGTGTTGTGGAGATAAATTATATAAAAATATTTTGTGAACCTTAAAATCCTAAATAAATGTTAGCTAGCTATGCGAATGATAGTCTTTATTTTCTTCTTCATACTAAAGTTTAATATGTCTCTGGAGAAATGCCTTCACTTCCACGTGATATAACCAAACTTAGGATTTAACATTCTAACCTCATTTCTCAGAATGATTGACATTTTCTGAGGACATTAGTTCCCACTGCTCCTTTTAGGAGGTTCTCAAAGCATTGGCAGAATAATCTAGTTAGAGTTCCTGCCTCATTATTGCACCTGTCCAAAGTTCCCCTTATGTCTTTGAAGTACAGACAAGGATATATAAAGAAGACAGTACATGAGGAATAGAATTAGTCAAGAGCTGTATCTCACTTCTGACTTGAATAAGTGACCTAAGTACCAAGGCCATTCATAGTTAAATATGGGTATTTTAAAAAAGGAAAATTCCAAGGGTGAAGAGAAATTGTAGAAAAATAGTAC
Source organism: Sminthopsis crassicaudata (assembly GCF_048593235.1). Taxonomy (NCBI): domain Eukaryota; kingdom Metazoa; phylum Chordata; class Mammalia; order Dasyuromorphia; family Dasyuridae; genus Sminthopsis; species Sminthopsis crassicaudata. The sequence goes on from NC_133619.1 coordinate 33,958,867, forward strand.
ACTGAGCAGAACCTTTCAACAGTCTGAGGTCATAGATTGAGAATTGGAAGTGACCTTACTAGGCACCTAGCTGAAATCCCTGGTATGATGAGCAGATATCAGACCAGATTTTATCTTACATTACATTTATTATATTATCATCCACAACCTGAAATACATTTTTCTTTCAAAATCCAGCATCATAATTTACCAAAAAATATTTATTAAGCACCTACTATGTACTATGCGCACAGTCCCTGCTGTGAGAAATGATTATTTCTCTCTTGTATTTAATAACTAATTATTGTATTGGGAACACATTTTCCCCCTTTCTATTTCCTTAACAAGAAACCAACAATATGGGAAATGCCTCTCAAAGATATAACCAGGCCAAGATCTAATCAGACAGTAAAAGAAATCCTAAGTTTGGGTTAATGGGTTCATTCCTGTTCATTGTATTTGTTCAGCTACATCTGGGAAAGGGTTGATTCTTCCTTTTATCTGATGGATGATACAGAAATTGCTGTCTCTTTGATCAAGATGTGGATGACCCTAGCCATGTGCCTCAAGACCCTTATTATAATATAGCCCACCCTCTTATTGTAATATTCATTTTCTCATTATTAACCAATCAGAGTTGATTACCACCCCTCAGGAACACCTACTCTTTGAAGGGCAAATATACTGTGAGCCCACTCCCATGAGGGGTGTTTGGTCTAAGAGAAAGATGAGCAAATGACTCTCCTTTTATTGATGAACATGTTGAAGTTATTAATAAAATGATTAAATTACCCAGAAATTATGTCTCTCAAAGTTCTGAAATTGTCATACTGCCTTCAAGAAGCTTATATTCTAATAGAGAAGATGACAGACAAAAATCGTATACCTACAAGACATTTATAGAATAGGAATTACAGAGGCAAGTGGCAGATGGTTATGGGACTATATAAATCTGAAAGGCATTGTAGAGATCATCTAGTCTACCTTCCTCATTTAATAGATGAGGAAACTGAAGTCCTCAGAGGTAGAATAGCTTGTAGCAGATCCAGGATTCAATTCAAAGGCCTCTCTCCAATTTCTTTTCCATTCTACCTTAGCTTACATAGATTCTACCAATGAACAATACTCCATACAGTCACCTCTGATGTTCCAATAATCTACCAAAGATTCCTTTCCTTCCTCCCCTCTTTCTCAGCTTATTTTCTTCCTTTATTCTCTTTCTTCACTATATTCATTTATTCTTTCTTCCTCTTTTTTTTGTGTTTACTTTTATCCCACACCCTAAGCCCCCAGGCTGGACTAGCAGACTTATATCATTCATTTCTACTGACATAGCCTCAGAGTTAAAGATCTTACCCATGTGTGCTGTGATTAAAATTGGAGTTCAGGATAATAATACCCAAATATGCAATACTGGGTTGCCAAGGGACAGGCTGAATTGAGTGGGAAAATACTGCAAGTTTACAGATTCGGTCTAAGGTGAAGATCCAAATATGATCATTGTGCATTCTGAAGAATAATTCAGGGTCGAGGGAGAACACATCTATTCTGTTTTAAGCAATATATCTTTGAATTCATTACATTAGCATACAGTGACTGAGATTGATTGACCTTCCCAACTCCAGCACCTTCATTTAGGAAAGAAATGCTGTGGGGTATAGGAGACAGATCTTATCCCAACTCCACCAGCCAGTGCTGGGTCACAGCTTGTATCTGCCAAATATAATCAGGAAAAATTTACAGCCTTGGGTGAATTCCCCTGGAGGATATCATAGTAGATGTGTCCCTGGAGCATCTACAAGTTATTTTTCCTTTTACTGTTTGTTTATATATTTTTAAAAATACCACCACTCATAGATTGAAGTAAGTATTTCTTACAATGAAAAAGAATAGGTAAGATAAATTGGTCATGGGGAGAAAAGGAAAGAAAGCAAACAGCTTAGAATGGAATCCAAGTAACATCTTTCAAAAGATATACAGCATAAGCAGGATAGTCAGTCCTTAGTAGCTCAAGGGACTATGGGTCAATAAATTTAAAAGGCTGCAAACCACAGAGCCTCTACTTTGGTGCAATATGTAAATGGGAGTTTAGGAAGCAGTCTTCCTTTACCTTAGGACAGAATTAATAGAGAGGAAATGACAGAATGCATAAAGGGAAGATGAAAGTGCAAATTTTTTTGTTTTGCTTCTTTTTCTTCTTACCTTTTGGGCAAAGAATTAGACCCTTAGTTTAGAGAAATCCATCAACCCAGGAGTTTTTCTTATTATTAATTGGTATGAAAATACCATTTTTCTATACTAGAAGATTAAGCATTTTAGCACTGCAAATGGAGATCTTGAGATTAACAAAAATAGTAGTCATGAGAAATGTTTATTTGCAGAAAAGGTAAAATGGTGATAATGTAACATATAGGGCTTCTTCTTTCCTAAAGATAATGTGTATCCTCTCCTCTGAATGTAAGCTCCTTGAGGGCAAAGACTTTCATTTTTGTTTTTATACCCCCAGCATTTATCACAGTACTAGCCCACATAGGTAAGAATTGTTTCTTGAACAAGGATGTCAATAATCACTACTATTATTCAACATTACACCTAGCAATAAAAAAAAATAAATTAAAGGAATTAGAATAGGCAAAGAGAAAATAAAACTATTACTTTGCAGATAATATGATGATATACTTAGAAAACCCTAGAAAGTTATCCAAAAACTACTGGAAACAATTTAAAAAGATTTAGCAAAGTTGCAGGATATAAAATAAATTCACACAAATTATCAGCATTTCTATATATTACTGACAAATCCCATCACCAAGAGATAGAAAGAATTCCATTTAAAATAATTATAGACAAAATTAAATATTTGAATGTCTACCTGTCAAGACAAATCCAAGAACTACATGAACACAATTATAAAACACTTCTCACATAAATAAAGTTAGATCTAAATAATTGGAGAAATATCAGTTGCTCATGAGTAGGCTGAGCTAATATAATAAAAATGATAATTCTGCCTACAATTATCTATTTGTTCAATGCCATATCAATCAAACTGCCAAAAATTATTTTCTAGAAGTAGAAAAATAATAACAAAATTCATTTGGAAGTACAAAAGGGCAAGAATATAAAGGGAATTAATGAAAAAAAATACAAAGGATGTTGGCTTAGCAGTATCAGATCAAAACTACATTATAAAACAGAAGTCATCAAAACCATTTGGTACTGGCTAAGAAATAAAATGATGAATCAGTGGAATAGATTAAATTTACGTGACACAATAATCAAGACCTATAGTAACTTAGCATTTGATAAATCCCCCAATTTCAGCTTTTGGGGATAAGAACTCACCATTTGACAAAAATTGCTGGGAAAACTGGAAAATATTGTCAAAGACTAGGCTTAGACCTACATCTCACACCCCATACCAAAATAAGATCAAAATATTTACATGATCTGGCATAAAGGATGATACCATAAACAAATTAGGAGAACAAAAACTCTCAGGTTTTTGGAGAAGAGAGGAATTTATGACCAAAGAAGAACTAGAGAACATTATGAGAGGCAAAAATGGACAAATTGAATGCATTAAATTAACAAGTTTTTCCACAAAGAAAACCAACAGAAACAAGATAGAAAGGGAAGTCCAATTTTCAAGTGATAAAATTAAAACCATCTAGAGACATATGAAAAAAATGCTTTAAATCACTATTGACTAGACAAATGCAAATTTAAAACAACTTTGAGGTACTACCTCATACCTCTCAGATTGGCTAAGATGACAGGAAAAGATCATGATACATGTTGGAGGGGATGTGGGAAAACTGGAGTATTAATGCATTGCTGGTAAAGTTGTGAACTGATCCAACTATTCTGGAGAGCAATTTGGAACTATGCCCAAAGGTTATAAAACTACATACCAGCAGAGTCGTTACTAGGTCTGAATCCCAAAGAAATCATAAAAGAGAAAAAAAGGACCCACATGTGCAAAAATGTTTGTAGCAACTCTTTTTGTAGTAGCAAAGAATTGGAAAATGAATGGATGCCCATCAACTGTGGAATGGCTGAACAATCTATAGTACATGAAGATAATGGAATATTATTGTTCTATAAAAAAGGAACATGCTGATCTCAGAAAAGCCTGGAAAGTTTTATATGAATTGATGCTGAGTGAAACAAGCAGAACCAGAAACACAAGGTACACAATAATAGGAAGAATGTACACTGATCAATTATGAAAGACCTCAGTAGTTCAGTGATCGAAAGCAATGCTATGAACAGAAAGTGCCATCTGCGTCCAGAAAAAGAACTCTACAGATTGAATGTAAAGCAACACATGTTATATCCACTACTTTTTTCTGATTTGTTTTTCTCTCTCATGGTTTTTCCCATTTGTTCTAATTTTTCTCTCTCCAACAGAGTTCATAAAGCAATGTGTATTAAAATAAATTAATTTAAAAAAGAATTGCTTCTTGACTGAATGAATGTTACTTAATTTCTTACCTCCTTTCATACTGTGTCTTTCAATTGAATGTAACTCTTTTAAGGCAGGACTGTTTCATTTTGTTTTTGTATCTCAAGGGCCTAACAGGGACTGACATATATCATGTGACTTGCAATTAATAATCTTAATAAATGCTTGTTGATGGATTGACTTATTCCCCTCACAATGAAGCTCTTCTCATAAGCTCTTCACAAGCTAAGTGATACTTTTTTTCTAATTCCAGGATAGAGCTGTTCTTGAAGATCCGCATTCAAAATCCACCTCTGACACATAATGGCAGAGTGATATTGGGCATTTACTTCTCAGTGTTCATGGAAACTCCCTAAGACTAGAAACTTTCCAATCCTATGTCTTCTCTATACCCTTAGGATTCTCTATAGGGATGACACCTCAGATCTCCCCCGAAAGAAAGCCCTTCTTCCAGCCGTGGTCAGCTTCCCTGAGATATTCTCTCTACCTCTTAATGACTTGTGTCCTCTCTGATTTTAGTCTTTGTTTTCTGAACTTAGTTCTTAATTATATTCTTTTTTTTTGCTGACTTCCCAAACCTATGGTTAATTGAGGTGATTCTTCTTTCTGTTCATCTCATTTTCTCTCTACCCTAAAATTATGTCCCGAATTCAACTTTGAATCAAATATTCTTAAAATAACTCCAGTAAAACAAACAAAAGAGGAAGAGTGAAATATGCAGAGAATTGGGGTAGATGATTAGATATTATAGCTCCTACCTCTTTCCCAGACACCTTGTGTATTTTATTTTCTCCTCTGTGAAAATTTCCCAATTTCATGGGTTTATGGTTCAATATTACACTCAACAAGTTTTATTCTTGGCTTGAGTCATTCATTGGCCATAATAGGGAAAATTTCTTATTGTGTGGTGAGATGGTTGCCTGACTAATGTGGCCAGCTGATGAAACAGCAGGGATAAGTTATGGGGTTAGAAGCCGAGTGGTTGCAAGGCCACCTGAAGCCAGTAACTGCCTTCAACAGAGATGGAAAAATCATTCAGGAGACTTAGCTCAATGTAAAAGCTTTTTATTCAATGTTTGATTAGAAAATTGCTATTTGCATTCATATTGTGACACTCTGATAGACAGTAGGCTTACCTGGTTTCCAGAAAAATCTTGGCCTCAACCCTTATCACTTTCTAACAAAGTGTGAGTGGATCAGTCACTTGTTTGCCTACCAGGCCAAAAAGGCCTCCTCTCAATGGCCATCAGGAAGGTAAAAGACAGGCTTTTGCAAGTTGTTAAAGAACCTTGCAGCTGTTGATATCAAGCAGTCTTTTAAAATTGAGTTTTGCTGTTGAAATTTTTCTTAGGAGAAGATTCTATTCAGTTCTGGTCTACAGAGAACACTGGATTTTCCAGTCACAAAATTAAGATTCAATTCCCTCTTCTGACAGTCCCTGTGAGATTGTGGGAATTTTTTTTCAGTTCCTCAGCTCATTCATGCTACACCTGATATTTGCCTGCGGAAGATCAGTTAGACAAGGGAGGATGATTCAAGGGAACTGACTGAGGATAGTGGCAATGATACAGGAATAAATATTTGGATTCCTCATGAGGAAGTACTTCCTAACAATTAGAGCAGTTTCAAAGTAGAGTAGGCTCTGTCCCACGAAGTCATCAGCTTCCAGCTCTGAAGGGATTCAAATGGAGATTAGATGACTCAGGCAGAAATAATGTAAGGAAGCTCATGCTTCAGAAAAGAAGAAAATAGACATCTTCTGAACTAATAAATTCATAGAGTTACAAGACTCTATGAGAGAGTTTTTAGAGGTAACCTAGTCCAACCTTTCATTTTATAAATGGGAAAACTGATGCTCTATGTCAACAAATAAACAAACAAAATATATAGGATCATCAAGACTTGGACATGACTTAGTGACTGAACAACAATAATTCCAATAAGTTCAAAATAATTACTTAAAGTCATATATCTATTATTATTATTATCATCAGAAGTAGACTTTGAATCTCAAATTTCTGCCTCCAAAAGCACTTCTTTACTTGGTACCCTAATCTCTCTTCTTCCCCAATTTCTCTCTTCTCTTACTATTTCAAGATTCTAGGGCTTTCCATCTTATTTGGAGTAAAGGAAAAACATCCATACATATAAATTCCACTCAAAGAATGCTAAACACAGGAGACAGCATGGGGAATGTAAGAAAGATACTGAGTTTTGAGTCAAGGATATGGGTTCAAATTCTGACTTGGCTTTTTGTTTACTATGCTGCACTGCCTCTCAAACACATAAATATAAGGTGACTTGTGAATGAAGATATGCCATGATATGTCATGGAATATGTCAACCCACATGAATAGAAAGCTAAATACAAGATAGATACAAGATCCGTTGAAGAATGAAAAAAATCAACTGATTTGGAAAGATTTTATATAGAAGGTCATTCTTGAATTGAGTTTAAATTTAGAACATAAGTAATTTTTAGAGGTAAAGGTCGGAAGGGAGTGTGTATTGCGTGAATACAAAGACATAGAGATGAGAAATGGAATACTGTATTGGGAACAGTGAGAAAGCCAGCTTGACTGGACCATAGAATAGGTTAAGGAAGAGTAATGTATAATATCAGTTGTAAACGTTTTTAAATGTTAAATTTAATAATTTACATCCACTGCTAGAGGCAGTAGAGAGTTGATGGGCTTTCTTGGGGAGAGTAATATGGTCAAATATTTAGGAAATTCGCTTTAGTAACTATGTAGAAGATGGATGGGACAGAGGAGATATGGGAAACCAATTAATAGGTTTATTGCAATAATCTTGATGAGAAGTAATTAGGTTTCAACTAGGGTATTAGCTGAGTGAGTGTAGGCAAATGATTTTATATAGATAGAGAAAGAAATGGAATAATTTACCCAATAGTTGAACTTGTAAAAGAAGGGAGAAGGAGGAGTTTAGGATTCTGCTAAGTTTATGAATGTTGTTTAGAGTCTGCCAAGTGCTGTCTTTGACAGTAATAGGAAGTTTGGAAGAGAAATGGGTTTCAGGTGAAAGATTATGAGTTTTGGTTTTGACATGTTGAGTTGGGGATGACTATAAGGTATCCCCTGAGATACTTTTGCACAAAAAGCAGTATGTGATGCAGTATTGGAATTCACAAGACAATAAGACTAGATATATAGGCTGGGAATAATCTGCATAGGGATGGCAATCGAACCCAGGGAAGTGATGCAATCTCCAAGTAAGATCTCTAGAGGGAAAAGAGAGAAAGAATCCTAGGACAGAGATTTGGCTAACATGCACAGTTAGAGTGTATGATCTATCTGAATGATGATCTAGCAAAGGATTAAAGTGACCAGAGAGGCAAAAGAGAATCAGAAGCGAATAGTATAACAAAAACTCAAGAAAGGAGAGAATATCTGGGAGAATACAGTAATCAATAGTGTCAAATGCTGAAAATTGGATGAGGACTGAGAAAAAGCCATCAGATACAACTCTGGTATCACTTTATTTTGTTTTATTTTATTTTTTATTTTATTATATTTTTATAACATTATCCCTTGTATTCATTTTTCCAAATTATCCCCTCCCTCCTTCCACTCCCTCCCCCCGATGACAGGTAATCCCATACATTTTACATGTGTTACAATATAACATAGATACAATACATGTGTGTGTAAATACCATTTTCTTGTTGCACATTAAGTATTAGATTCTGAAGGTATAAGTAACCTGGGTAGATAGACAGTAGTGCTAACAATTTACATTCACTTCCCAGTGTTCCTTCTCTGGGTGTAATTATTTCTGTCCATCATTGATCAACTGGAAGTGAGTTGGATCTTCTTTATGTTGAAGATATCCACTTCCATCAGAATTCTGGTATCACTTTAAAAATAATGTGGATGAAAATACCAAATCTAATCATCTTCAGAACTTGTGAGAAAATGGGTCTCTTTCTAAATCATAAAAAATATGATTATTAAAAGACCATTCTTAAAATAATTAAAAGATGATCTATTTTCAATTTTCAGAAATGAATAAATACTTTATGGCATGATTGCTGGTGATGTTAAAATCTATCTTTTTTTTAAAAGGGACTGTCAATTACCTTTTAAATACTTGTCATTTTCCTCCCTGCATGATAGACTCTGAAGGGACTGAAAAACAAATTTTGTTTCCTTTCCAATTTTTCTTTCCCCTTTCAGCAAGTGCTGATTATTCTCCCTTGTGTTTTGAATGGAGTCTGAAATCAATGTGGATTTTGGGTTTACTATTTGATTAGTGCACCTGAATCATTAATGATATGAGCTCAGCTCTTAAAATAGTTTGAATAAAGTGCTGCTGTCAGTAAGCAAGTAAGAGGAGATCAACAATATGAGCCATCATTTCTTGGCATAAATATTAACCATTACTCTGCGTATAAGTTTTTGGTTTTACTTCCTATATTCTAGGGTTTGGTGCCCAAAGAGAACCCATCTATATATATGCAGACACTAACGCTTTCCTTAGAGAATAGAGGGCTAAAACTCTGTGGTCCAGATTATCTCCATCTCCATGGCTTCCCTATATGGCCAAAGGGATTTAGTTGTGGTCTGTGGCACACTACTGCTTACACACAAGTAAGGCTGCTCTCTTTTTACCTAGGTCTTTACTCAAACAGATTTGCTAAAATCCTTCTGTGTAAATCCAAGTCTAAGAGGATTGAGAAGAAGAAGACTATGCTTCTTGGTTAAATGAACCTCTTGTTTTGAGGAATCAATAGGATTTACTTCATGCTTCAGTGAGCTCACAATCTCATCAGTGTGGATAGATCTTCAATGGATACAGATCCCAGATAATCTACTCTTCCTAACTTATTCTTATTCACACTGTATGATCCTGGGCAAGCTTCTTGGATCTCTTATTTGTAAAGTGAGATAGTTTGATCCAAGAGTCCTAAAATATTTTTCACTTCTAAATCTGTGTTCCTATATCTGTATATAATTTTCATAAAGGATCTGACCAATGAGCTTTTAGGTTTGTTTGTTTAAAATTCATACCTACATATATATATATGTGTGTGTGTGTGTGTGTGTATATGTATATATATATATGTATATATATACATATATGTGTGTGTGTATATGTATATATATATGTATGTGTGTATATATATGTGTGTATATATATATATATATATATATATATATATATATATATATATTATATGAGTATAAGCATGGCACTTAGCCTGTCCACATGTTAATACTTCATTCTTGATTTGTGATGTATGATTTCTTGTGCCAAAGTTATCATTACTTCAGCTTGGACTCAATCATTCCACAAACATTTACAAAATGACTACTATAGGACAATTTCCTAAATGCAAAGACAACAGAAAGAGCTTAACATTTGAACACTGTAGTTAGACAATATAGACACAGACACAAAAACACCATAGGGATACAAATGACAAGACAAAGAAATTTTAAGGGTGGAGAATCCAACAATTTGGTAAATCAAGCAATGTCTCCTTTGGGGCACAGTCTTTGATCCGAGGCTTAAAGAAAGTTACATGTTCCAAACAACAGAGGTAAGGAAAGGGAGAATACTTCAGACATGGCAGCAGTATATATAAAGGTTTGAAGGCAGGAGACAAAATATTAGCAAATAGACTAATCTAATTAAAATTAAAGTGCATGATGAACATACTATATGTAAATCATCTTATAAAGAATCTAGAAAAAATCCTGAGAGAATGTTATGTCAACGAGATGGGTTTCTATTTATGTCTGAATACAAGAGAGACATCAAGAGATCTTCATAAGGAAAGGGATGTAAGCAGATGTCATAGAAAAATAATAATTCATATGTATACAATTGATTTAAGAGCGCTTTTCCCATAACAATCCAGAGATATAGGTATTCATTTCAATGTTATGGATCAAAGATAAAAGAATAAAAAGAGTCCCTTCTCTTAAGGAGCTCCTGTACTTTTTTGATAAGGAAAAGGACTGAATTTGTATTCAAGAATAATGAAAATTTAACCAATAAGCATTTAAACATCAACTTATGAGCCAGTCACTGTTCTAGACTTTGGGGATAATAAATACAAATGGAAATAATCTTTTTTTCTCAGGAAGCAGACATTCAAATGGGGGTAGAGGGAGAAATGTATATAAACAAAATAAAGATACATAATATAAACACAAGACAACTTGAGGGGAAATGGAAAGAAACATTAGGCTCCAGGAGAGAGCAAGCAAGAAATGTTTCATGTAGGAAATGGTGGTTGAACTTTCAAAGTGACTAGGAATCCCAAGAAATAGAGAGGAAAAAGATGTAATTCCATCCATCACAGTGGGAAAGCAGTCAGCACAAGGGGCAAGAGATAAAAGGCAGAAACTTGTATGTGAGAAATAGTAAAAAAGGCCAATTAAGTTGGATGGAAATTTATGTGAAGGAGAATAAGGCCAAAGGACTGGTTGAAAACCAGAAAGTGAAGACATTTAAATGCCAAATGGAAGGAGTTATTGGAAACTGATGTCAAAGTCAAACAGCCCACAAGTGTTAGAGCCAAAATTAGGATCCAAATATTTTGATTTCATACGTGTGGGACCTTGGACAAATCTTCAGCTATGATGTGGGAATCAATTTCTTTATTTACAGAATTACAAGGTTGTATTAAATGTTCCTTGGGTGTCCCTTCCAGCTTCAGATCTGTTATCTTACAATGCTATCCCTACAAGTTCCTTGCTGATGATGTATTTTCTTTAGTTTCATAAAACTATTTGTTCTATGAATTTTTTCTATATCTTCTGTAGACTCCAATATACATTAGGATGTATGTATGTATTATGGTGTATGTATGGGAGGCCATAGGTTGGAATGACTCAGGTTGGGCAGGTACAGATTCAAAACCAGTATAATAGGAAGGAACTTGGATATCAACAGCTTACAGATTTATTGGAGTTTTGGTGTATGTAGCAATGTGACAGAATATATCTTTTCATTCTTTTTAATTACAGACAAAAAATCTTGTTTCCAAATAGTTAACTTAATTTCTCCTATGAGTCACTCAAATCCACTTAAAAATAGACTTTCTCAGGAAAGGAAAACATCAGTTTTAATAGATGAAACATATGCAGGAACGATGGTTTGTAAGAAAACCAATAATGGTCATCTTTCGGGAAAAATATGATATATAAGACTTGGGAATAAGAAAAAGGTAAAGGTTAAAGCCAAGATGAATTGTGTAAAGATTCCAAATTGGAGAGTAATGAGAAGGTTTCATTTGCTCTTAAACCTGCCTATCAATAAGCTGGGAATCACCATAGTGGAATGTTGTCAGTGGCCTCCTTAGACAGCTATTCTTTTAGGAATGCCGGGAACTAATGAATTTTTCAGACTTGTGTCTAGTTTTTATTATACTCCTATACAACCTTTATTATACTCCTACAGAGTCTGCTTTTTATGGATTGTGCTATCAAGAGTAGGCTGAGGATGCCAGTGATTCTCATTGAGTCGTATATTTTATAACTTTATAATACAAGATTTTTACCTTGCCCGTTCCAGAGCATACAGCCAATTGTCAGTCCTCCTTTTAGCCTTCCAGATTCAATTCAGTGCAGTCAACAAACATTTTGCTAAGTTCTTGGGATACAAAAGTAGAAACAGAATGCTCCCAGTCCTTAAGGAGATTATTTTCTACTGGAAGAATACAACAATGCATAGATAAGAGAACATAAAATATGTATGATTAAACAGGTGACATCATGCTATGAAAGGAAGAACATTAGAGTTGGAGTTAGAGAAAATGGGTTCAAATTCCATCCAACGCATGTTGCCTGTGAGACTGCATAAGTCAGTTTACTGACTTAAGTCTCAGTTTCCTCATCTGTAAAATGGTGGGATGGACTAGATGTTCTCAGAGGTCTAAGTACAAAATAATTTCAAGAAGGGAAGACTAAGTGAAAAATGGGGGACAACAGGAAGAATGATGCAAATTTAGATTTTGGTTCTCTCCAGGGTTTGGCTGACACATCCCTATGTTGAGTTTACATTTCTTGAGAAATTTGGGGGACTGCCAGAATGATAGAATTGTTTACACATAGATTTCTTTCTATGCTTTAAAATACTTCAGGTAATTTTCTTCATCAAGTAAAATGATAGTCTCTCAGACAACTAAGCATAGAGCTCAGTTTTCTCTCTTTGAACTTCTCAAGATCTTCTCTCAAACTTTTCCTATGTATCCATGATGTCTAACTTGTGTTATATAAATGTCTTATCTCCACTTGGTGGATCATAAACTCTTTAAATATAGGGACTGAAGCTATTGTCATCGAATCATAGAGATATAGCTAGGAATATGTTGAAATGGAGATCAGGAACAGCAGTACAAAGGATAATTAATCTATAATAAATGAGCACAGTTATGAGAAAGAGATACGGTGTATTCCAAGAAAGTTCAACGGGTTCTTCAGAGAAGGTATTATATCTGGAGAGATGAAGGACCATGGGATTATAGAAATGTTGAGTAGAGTGTGCTCTTAGATGACAATAGCCATTCTATTCAAGGTACCTCTCTGATAAAAGATTTGGAGCTAGAAAGAATCTGAAATATGATCTAGTCCAGCATTGTCATTCTGTAGATGAGTAAACTAAAGCCCTTAAAAGGTCCCACAAGTAGTCAGTAGCTGAAACGAAATTGGAACCAATTTTTTTTTCTATTGCTCTAATTTTATGTTCACAACATCTGGCATGGAAGAGACCTTCAGTACGTACTTGTTGATTATATAATTAAACTAAATTTGCCTAAGTTGAGGGCAGTTGGAGTGAACACAAACAGACATAAGATGGGGTCTTGATATTTGAGGAACTTATCATTCAATTTATGACAAGACTTTTCTTAAAGCATGGAAAAAGTTGTACAATAAAAGAGATATAATTAACAGTTCAAGATAGCAAACATTCAAAGAAACAAACAATAGCAATAAAGATATTAATTACTGTGGCATAGAAATTAGAAGTTGCATTTGCAGTTTACCTTCCATTTATTATGAGTTTATTTTGTATATTCTTATATATGTAAATGTCCTTTCCCTTAATAAAATACAATCTCATTAAAAGTAGGGGTTATTTAATATTTGTTGCTGTATCTTCAGCACTTAGCACATTCTCTGGCATATAGTAGTAGGGCCTTGTTTGTTGACGAGTGGAAGCCTATCAGTTGGGGAATGGCTGAGTAAGTTATGGTATATGAATGTGATGGAATATTACTGTTTCATAAGAAACAATCAGCAAAATGATTTCAAAAAGGCCTGGAGAGAACTGATGGTAAGTAAAGTGAATAGAACCAAGACAATATTGTACACAGCAACAAAAAGATTGTGCCATGATCAACTCTAATGGACATAGTTCTTTTCAACAATGAAGTGATTCAGGACAATTCCAATAGAGTTGTGATGGAAAGAACCATCTGGGTCACAACATAGTATTTTCACCTTATTTAGTATTGTTTGCTTGATTTTTTTTCTTTCTCATATTTTTTTCTTTTTGACCTATTTTTTTGCAGCATGATAAATGTGGGAATATGCATAGAAGAATTGCACATGTCTAGTACATATTGGATTACTTGCCGTCTAGGGGAGGGAGTGGGGGAAAAGGAAGGAGAAAAAAATTGGAACACAAGGTTTTGCAAGGTTGAATGCTGAAAGTTATAATTGCATATATTTTGAAAATTAAAATCTATTATTTAAAAAATAATTGTTTGTTGATTGATTGTCTGATTTGAGTTTGAATCCCTAGTTTTATCACTTACTTACTAGGAGACTTTGAGAAAGTAGAACTTCTCTGAGCTATAGTTTTCTCATCAATAAAATGAGAAATAGGACTAAATCATCTCTAATGTCTGTTCTGGGACATCTAGGTTGCTCAACAAATGGAGTTCCAGGGCTAGAGTCAGGAAGACCTACGTTTAGACCCTTACTGATTATATGACCCTGGTCAAGTCCCTTAATTCTGTTTGCCTCAGTTTCCTCATCTATAAAATGAGCAGGAAAACAAAATGGCAGACTACTTCAGTCTCTTTGCTAAGAAAACCCTAAATGATGTTGTGAAGAGCAGGACATGACTAAAATTTCTGAAATCAACAAATATGTCTTCTAGCTCTAACTATGATCACAAGTCTTTTGGGAGCTTGGTAGTAGGTGATAGAGGAGTGAAGGGAGAGTTCTTATTCTTCAGTTGTCTGAAGATGATTTATGGAAGCTTCATTTTATTCAAGAATTTTGATAAGACTTCAACATCTCTAAATATATTGGCTGGGTGAAGGTAGAGAGATAAAAGTCCAATAAGAGTAAAGGTAGGTGAAACACAACCAATTGAGAAATAGAACCAAAGATCTATGATATATTAATTGATATTGGCCCTAGGAAATTCTTGGCCTATATATATATCAACAAATACTCATTTTAAAATTAAAACAAGAAAACAGATAAAGCCAAAGTAAAATATAAAACTACAGAACAAAACATACCTTCATGCCTCAGCCCAATAAAACTAAAAGATGAAACCTAATATAAACATTTACCACCTAAAATTTAAAGACATAAAATTAAGCATTTTGAATAACCAGAAAAAAACATAAAATGTATAGGAAAACATAAAATGAAATTATGAATGAACATATAAAGTCAGTATTGAAGTATTAGAATAATGAAAGGTTAAATAACAATAGAAAATGGTCACATAAAACACAATATAGTATATAAAATTAAACATAAACCAAAACTAAAAAAATATAAAACCAGAGATGTGTTATATTTGAAAGAATACTGGAATTAAGCCAAGAAAACACAGGGGTTGAAATCCTGGTTCTTGGCATACTATCTGCATAAGACACTGAATGACTTTGTGTCCCCCAAATTTCCCCTTTTGCAAACTAAGCAGTGCAGACTGAGCTCTAAAATTTCATGCTGATGATCCCAAAGTAAACTAGGGGAGGGACTTTTTGTGATTGGTAAGAACCTGGTTAAAGCTCTGAAGCTTTTATTGCAGGTTGAGAAAGGAAGTAGGGGCTGGTTTAGAACAAAGAGGTTGAAAAGGCAAATAAGGCTTTACCTTTAATTAGCTCCAAAAGCTCAGACTTCCTGTGGCTGAAACCAAGAAATGTCTAGTCAGCCACAGAGAGAGAAACTCCCTAAGGGGATGCTTTGAAGCTGAGAAAGTTGGCAGATTCATGACCAACCACAGGGAAAGACTTTGGACTCCAAGCTAAGATTCAGGGTGAGTACATAAAAGAAAAAGTTAAAAAAAATTGTGAAAGAAAAATACCCAGTGATCCCTAGCTGTTCTTCTTTTTTTAAAGCTTGTTCTTCTGGGATGATCTGTTTTACTGAGTAAAGTTGTTTCAGTTTGGCTCACATTCTTGGTAATTAGGTAAGGTAGAGAAAATAAGCTAGTCTCTCTGCAGCAGGAGAAGGAACATGGGCTTTCAAGCCCCAATACTTGCTTCTCTCCTCCAGGCTCTGTGATCAATAGGCCGGGGAGTCCTTCCTATATCTTGACTTCAGTTTTACCTTTTACCAAGGGGAAGGTTTAGACAATCTCTATGGTGCCTTCCTAATTCCAATTCTTTGAGATCTTCCTCTAATGCCCCTATAATGTATACCTTTGACTTGGACACAGATTTCTGGAAGCAGTCTACTTAAACTATAGATGTAGGGCTATTTTTGAAAGATGTATAAACCCCTTTTGAAGATTGAATCTACAAATATATGGGGTAAAGGGACAGAAAATGTCATAAATGGAAAAAATGTAAGAGTCTTTTGAAGATGAGAGCTTTGGGGGGAAAAATGAAATAGGCAAAACTTACCCTCAGGATTTTTTTCTTTCAGGTTCTGAAAAACTTAATACCTTCAGCCTTCTCTATCAAAGTCTTGTCATCCAAAATTGAATTTATTCCTTTATAGCGCCTATTGCTATTGCTAAACTCCAACAACGTCTAGGATGTGGAGCAGGAGAATACCTTAGAGAACATCTAGTTGTTCTCCTTCTCCTACTTTATGTTCCAGGGAACCAGAAGTTCTCTAAAGTGATCCTCTGCCTCCAAAGGCATGGCTTGTATACACATTAAACATTCACTAACAAGCAAGCAGGGGGTAGGCAATGATTGTGCCAGTCATTGTTGCAGGAAATATAAGTGAAATATTCCAATCTCTCACATCAAAAGCCCTGGAAAATTACATTTTTGACCCTTAATACTGGTAAGACATGGGACATATCACTTCATCTACCTAGGAGTCATGTTTCTCACTTGGAAAAGTAAGATTAGCAAGTTTTTAAAGCCCCTTCAAGTCCTAGATCTGTGAGCTAATTCTGGGTTTATGATGTTGGGAGACTCAGAAATGAGGTGCCCCAGAAGCAGGTAGTCATGACACTATGGTGGCATTGTAATCTAAGACCATGGGATCTTAGTCTATATTCACCCATCACCTTTCTGTGTGACCCAAGTAACATGTGAATTATTTTAAGTCTTGCTTTCCTTGGATATTCTCAGACACAGTCAACAGATTAGCCAGTCAGCCAATAAGCACTAATTAAAGATCTACTATATCCTAAACTCCATGGGTACAAAACCAAGCAGAAAGAATGACAATTCAAGCCTTCATGAGGGAATATAACTCAGGAAAAAACGGTATTTAAAGGGGAGAGGGAAGGGACTTAGCATGGGACCATGGTAGAGAAAATTCTGTAAAGATATCAGTTGGCCTGGAGAGGAATAAAGATCAAGTATTGAAGATTCTCAACTTTGGAGGCTCTTACCCATCCTCTCAGTGCTTTCGTTCCATTCTTCCTTTGTACTAAAAAGGTTAACATGGCATTGTGAGGAAACAGATCCAGTGGAAAAAGTTAGATAGCTACAGACACTTCCTGCTGTTCCCCACTTAGTTTCCCTCTCCTTAACTGTCCCCATTTCACTTGATTCTCTCCAGTTTCTAAAATTTCTCCATCTTGATGACACCATTGAATAATAATAATAATAATAATAATAATAATAATAATAATAATAATAATAATAATAATAATTTCTATTTCTATTCAAGATTTACAAAAGACTCTGGAAGGGAGGTAGTACAACTATTATTCCCATTTTCCAGATGAGAGAATCAAAGCTCAGAGAAAGTAAATAATATGATTGCATAGGTGTCTGTGTAAATGTATCCTATAATACGGCAAGAGATATTTTTCATTCATTTATTATTTCCTATGTGAATGGTTTGTCCAAATACTTTTTGGTTGTTATAGAACTTTTCTATGGAGTATGATCTGGACTTTGATGGAACCAATATAATGTCATTCTTAAATAGGAAAATCCAGAAAACCTCACTGTGTACAAGTCTCGTCTGATAAATATTGGCCTTGTGAACCTGGGAAGATTCCTTAACCTCTGAATGCTCCAAGCAACAAGATTTTAAGTATTAAAGATTTGTGTAAGTGACGTGATTCAGGCCAGTTCTAATGGTCTTGTGATGAAGAAAGCCATCTGCACCCCAAGAAAGGACTGTGCGAACTGTGTGTGGATCGCAACATAGTATTTTCACCTTTTTATTTTTTTTGCTTGCATTTTGTTTTCTTTCTCATTTTTTTCTTTTTGATCTGATATTTCTTGTGAAGCATGATAAATGTGGAAATATGTATAGAAGAATTGTATATGTTTAATATATTGGATTACCTTGACACCTTGAGGAGTGGATGTAGGGAAAGGAAGGGAAAAAAATCGCAGCACACAATTTTACAAAGATGAAGGTTGAAAATTGCCTATGCATATATTTTGAAAATAAAAAGCTATAATAAAAACACAAATGATCTGTGGATGGCAGAGTTCAGCAAAGGCTTTTTGAGAGAGGTGAACAGTCCAATTAAGTATGATTTTAAAGGAAGGAAGGAAGGAGGGGGAAAAGAGAGAAGAGAGGGATGAGGGAAACAAACATTTATTAAGCACCTACTGTGTGCTAGTCATTCAGATACTGTGGGAAGCATTTTACTAATTTATCTTTTTTGATCTTCACTATAATTCTATGAAGTAGAAAAGAGAGAGAGAGACAGAAAAGAGACAGAGAGATAGAGAGACAGAGGCAGAAAAACCACAGAGAAAAAGAAACAGAGAGAGGGAGAGAGAGAGGGAGAGAGAGAGAGAGAGAGAGAGAGAGAGAGAGAGAGAGAGAGAGAGAGAGAGAGAGAGAGAGAGAGAGAGTGTGTGTGTGTGTGTGTGTGTGTGTGTGTTTTAAGATTAGCAAATAGCATGAGCTAAGGGACATCAATCAGTTTATGCCTGGAGGTACTAAGGTTCAGTCTAATCAAACATAATGAAGCAGGGATTTGACCAGAAATACTAAAAGAACTGAAATGTATTTTGAATGAACCTGATGGCCTCCTCCAGAACATTTTCATCCTTATAAGATCAGATTCCAATTTCCTCATTTTAAAGACAAGGGACCTGAAGCAAACACAGATGAAATGTCGTGTCCAGAGTGACCCATAAGTCAGTGTCTGTGGTCAGATTTGGGGTCAGTTACAAACTGGGCACTCTCCTTATTGGACCACCTAGAGTGGACTCCTTCGTTACGGGTTGGGAGGACCCTATACCACATTTCCCATTATCTTTTACTAGCACAAGCACCTGCGTGTTGTCTATGGTCTTCACAATGTTCACAACCAATCAAACAAAGGATTACAAAAGTCCCATTTCTAATGACTATTTCATTATGAAGCAAACCGACCCTCAGTCTCAGGTGGACTGTTAAAGCGACCAGCTGTAGTGGAGACATGAAAAGTCATTCTCAGTTACACATATTTGTTCATATAGGCAGCCCCACTACTCTTAAGGCTTTAGCAAAGCCTATGGGAGGGAATCAAGAGACCACAATCACTGCTCTGCCCTGGTCAGACTGCATCTGGAATATGGGGTGCCACATTTTGGAAGAATGCTGATTAAAGGAACTCTGAATGCCAGAAGAGACAGGCTTAGTGAGGAATAGGGCATCTGGCTTCATGAAATGGAAGGACTTTCTTATGGAAAAGAGATAGCTTTGATTTGGTTGGCCCCAGAGAAAACTAGAAGAAAAACAATGAAGTCACCAATAAGCAAATTTATGGTCATTATTAGGAAAATCTTTAATAATGAGAATTGTCCAAAGATGGGACAAAATGTTTTGAGAAGTAGTGAGTTCCCATTCTCTGGGAGTCTTCCAATAAGATGCAGTTGACCACTCATTTGATCCTCTGAGATTCTTTCCAGCCCAGAGATTATAATTCTATGATTATGTTCTATAATTTTTTCATAAATTATATCTACATAGCTTTCTATATTTTATTTTATTTTTATCTGTAGAATAAATTGAACATCTTTGCAACATGGTATAATATTTTTTAACAACCAGAACTTTTCTGATAGAATGTCTTTCAATTAAAATGTTTTGTGCATGTTTTTTTGAAGCTAGGGTTAAGTGACTTGCCCAAGGTCACACAGCTAGGAAGTGTTAAGTGTCTGAGACCAAATTTGAACTCGGGTCCTCCTGAATTCAGGGCTGGTGCTCTATCCACTGCACCACCTAGCTGCCCCCATTGTTTTTTCTTAATATAGAGCAAGGGATATACCTCAAAAAAAAAAAAAAAAAGAATGCCTGAGTTCTTACAGAATAAATGCTGATAGAATCAAACTGAATTGTGATTGAATTGAATTCTGTCTATTGATATTAAGTGATATTAAAAAAAATCCTAACACAGCCACAGTGAACTCTAACAGAAGAATATTGATCTTGAAGTCAGAAGAACTAGGTTTGAGTGCTAGTTTGATGGACACTTGGACATTATCAAAGCATTTGCGTTTTAGGGATTTTTCTTCATCTGTAAAATGAACACTATACGTGCTCCATCTACCTTATACTGAGGAAACTGGCATGTAAATGTTATTTTTTTTATTATTATTATTATTAGTGATAGTAGCATAGTTATTGCATTCTAATCATTTTATTTGTTGACATTCAAATAAAAAGAGTCAAAGAAAAAGCTGCTATTCTATTTTTATGTTTATTTTTTTCAAACTGTCACTGTACATGCGAATAAAAGTGATGAGACATTTCTGCACCATCAGAGGCTCACTGCAATAATTCTTGGTATTATTCTTAAAAACAATTCTTAATTAATAGTTTTTTATTTTTAAAATATATGCAAAGATAGTATCAACATTCACCCTTGCAAAACCCTATGTTTCAAATTTTTTCCTTCACTTTCAGCCCCATTCCCTCCCTTAGATGGCAAGTAATCCAATATATGTTAAACATGTACAATTTTTCTGTACACATTTCCACAATTGTGCTGCACAAGAAAAATCAGATCAAAAAGGGAAAAATGAGAAAACCAAACAACAACAAAAAAGGTGAAAATACTATCTTGTGATCCACTTTCAGTCCCCGTGGTTCTAGATCTGGATACAGATAGCTCTCTCAATCACAAAACCATTGTAACTGGTCTGAATCCCCTCCCAATTGAAAAGAGCCACATCTGTCAGAATTGATCATTGTACAAGGTAACAAAAAAGATTATACAAAATTCTCTTGGTTCTACTCACTTTACTTAGCTTCAGTTCATGTAAGTCTCTCAGGCCTTTCTGAAATTATCTTGGTATTATTCTTTCCATTAACATTAGTATTATCACTTTTTATTTTATTTTCATTTTTTGAGGACAGATTTATGTCATATCATTATCCTGCTAATAATCTATTTTATTTACTGTTTTTTATCAATAATATTATTATTATTTTTATTATGAATAAAGGGATAGGGATGGAGGCTCATCTTCAATTTTAGAATCTTTTTTGATAGATGTTATTTTTCCAAATACATACAAAAACAGTTTTCAACATTCACCTTTGCAAAACTTTGTATTCCAAATTTTTCTCTCCCCCACCTCAGACAGCAAACAATCCAATGTAAATTAAATACATGCAATTCTTCATCAGGCTCATCTTCTGTAGGCTCACTTGAAAGCATCTTTGGGACAAGTCCTTTGCAGAGAGGATATTAAGGATGACATGCAGTTCATCCTGATTCCACATGGCTTTTCTGCTAAATTTCTACATTTTGAAAGCTTTTAATTTCATATCCTTTGAAGATTATGTATGTTCAGTACAGTGATGTAGCTAAAAATGTGTTCTTCAATTTCTATTGGCAAACATTATGTCCAGGCAGTTGGAGCAAAGGCTCTGGCCATATGACTTAATTTGTGAAATTCTCAAGGATATTCAAGGATTTGGACTGCTATCATAATTGTTATCCCCATGTAACAGAGTCAACCTTATATCTCTGGAAGCACAAAGGACTATGGGCCACAGGCGGTAGAATGCTTGGAACTCATCAGATGCAGAAATGATTCACAGATGGTATATCCTTAGATCTCATGTCACTTCCTGGGTCTCACCGAAGCCTTCGATGGGACCTCTTGGCAGCTCAGAGTCACATTCAGTTCAGCAGAGAAATTCCTGCCAATCCAGAGGAGACTTGGAAATGAATGATAAAGCCAATCAGGGTAAAGCTGGCATCCTGTCAACTCCATTCTCAATCACAGTATTTTGAGGCATGCTATTTGGCAGGTTAGTATTATTTTAGGCATCCACAATTAAGGCTGCAGCAAGGATCCAGAGAGCTGGCATTTCACTGCATTTCCAGGGTTCTTGGGATACTTTCCCATCTCAGTAGGTTGCAAGCTGACTCAAGAAACTCTTTAACAGATAAAATCACGAAGTTAAAAGGAACCATTGCAAACACACAGGCTAAAGTCTACTACTAAAGAAACAGAGACAGAAAAAATGAAATAGCTCCTGTCTTCAAGTACCATTCATTCTACTAGGGAAGGCAATATGTCTTATGTATTTGTTAATATATGCAAAATATATACCATATGCAATAATAACATAAATGTGACAATAAACTTCTCATCAGACTGGAAAGCAAGTAGATACACAAACTGCAACTGTAAGATTGGCTATTTTAATTAAAGTCAGAATTTTTCATAACTGTGGGCTGATGGGAAATGATTTTGACTCTTAATATCTTAAATCTAGAACTTGAGTGGATTTTAAAGTCATACAGTCTAAACCCTGGACATTTTCTAGATGAAGTAAAAAATATTTTCAGTTATTTCTCAAAGATCACCTAGGTAGTAGGTAACAGAAGTAGGATTTGAAAAATGGTTTTCTGACTTCTAAGACAATGTTCTTTCCACTATACTAGGGAGCAAACTTTGTTTAAGCACCTACAAGGTGCCATGTACTCTACTAGGTGAGTGGTGAAGATTAAAAAAAACGAAAAACAAAAAACAAAAACAAAAACAAACAAACAAACAAAAAAAACAAAAAAAAAACAAAAAAAAACAAGAATGAAACAATCTCTCTCCAGGAGCTCACATTCTGCTGGGATGATAATTTCCTACCAAGATATGTAAGTGTAAAATGTATGCAAAAGCTTTGTAATATCAGGGGATAAATTGTGGGGTAAGGAGAATCAAGAAGACCTTATAGAGGAGGTGGAACCAGAACCTTGAAGGAAGTTAAGGATTATAAGACAAAAGAGTGAGAAGGAAAGATCTTTCAGTTACCAGAGAGAGATGGGGATAAGGTAACACAATTCATCTCAGGAATACTTGCTGAACATAATAGATGAGCAGTTTTATGTCCAATAATATATATTTTTAAAATGTACTATGTTATGGAAATGCTTGTTTTATTTCATAAATTAAAAATAAAATATATTTTTAAAAAATGATCATAAGAGAAGGAAACAGTTCTTTTAGAAAACAAATATACAGAATACTGCTCATTTGAAAAAAGTGACATCAGCTCTTTAGATCAAAAAGAGAGACTTAGCCATTACAAATTCTCAGAATTGGAGAATTGCAAAAGACCTCAGAGACTATCAAGATCAAGTTCAATATATAACTGAGCAATCCACTCCCCCAAACCAACAACAAGGACAATTATCATTTCAACTTCAGCTGGAAGAACCCACTGGCTCCTTGAAGTTATATATTCCACTTTGGACACTTCCAAATGACAATATAAGATTTCTTAAGCTTTTTAATTGACCGTCTGGTAGTGTAGTAAAATGGCTACAGAATTGAATTTGAAGTCAGGGAGATCAAGATTCAAATCCTGTCTATGGATATAAAACTCTAATATTATAAATTTCAGAGAAAGTGCTAGTCTTACCTGGGAGCTTTTTTGTATCACTGATTTAAGTGATACTACTTCTAAGTCCTTTCCTAATTTCTACTCATTGCTTCTAGTTGTATACTCCGGATGTAAGTAGAATAAATTGAATGTTTCTCTATTGTAACAGTCCCTCAGTTACTTGATGGCTACTTTGTGTCCCTTAAGTCTTCCTTTTCCTCCATGAATCCTCATTTCTTCAACCTATCATGATTCACCATACCCCTAATGACGTTTACTATCCTAAACCCCTTCCTCTGGATACTTCCCAATTCATACAAAGGCTTACTTGCACCCAATATGATGGGGATCACATAGCTTATCAGATGTCTTATATCCCAAGCTCTGAGTGGGCTTCACATCACCATCACTTGCAGTATATTGAGATTCAAAAGATAATTGCAAAATTCCTTGAGGGCAAAATATCCTGAAACAAGGATCTTGGTCAGTGATTTAAGATCTGTTGTTTCCTAAATTTGTCTTTTATAATACCATGGACTTTTTTATGTGACTTCATCTAATTTCATTTGAGATCATTATATGTGGCTCCAGCTTTCTAGATGGTTTAAAAATGTTAGGGAAGTGCTAATTTCCTAATCCCTGGGATGGGTCTGATTCCATTGGTTTAAGGAACATTTAATAAAGAAACTGTTTCAGATCAAGTCAGAAGCTATTTTGCAACTTGTAGACTTACAAAGGCTGCTAGATAAATAGACAGAACACTCACTGGACCTGGAATAAGGAAAACCTGAGTATGAATTTGTACCCCTTTCAGCTCCATGACTGAACAAGTCACTTTTACCTAAGCTTCTTCATCTGAAAAAATGTTTATAATAGCACCTACTTTCCAGAGTTATTATGAGGATTAAAATGAGATTATGTCTTTTAAGTATTTTGCAAATCTTAAAACAATAGGAGGTTAAAGTGATTTGCCCAGTACCACACATTCCCAATATTCCATAAACAGGATTGTAACCAAAGTCTCCCTGATTCGGAAAACATTTCTCTCTACCTCTGCCATAATTCCTCTGTGATATTATTCACAGAATATAGAAATTGACTGTCATTTGGGGGAGATCTTTGGAAAGTTATGGTAACTAAATTTCTCTTAAAATAAAAAAAAAATAGAAAACAAACAAAACCAGACTTGACATGATGAGAAACAACTTAATAATTCAAGAATGTATAATGGATTAGTTTGCATTTGGAAGAACAGTAGTGAATCTCCCAATCGTTCTTATTTTAGCTTAATTTGGGGGACAGAGGGCTTCAGAACTGGCCACTGAGGTAGACCACTACTGCCATCTGCTGGCCAGCCCGCGACATGACGCCATCTCCAAAGGCTTTTTCAAAACAGCCATACATTGCAGAACTGCTGAGAGGGGCCACCATAAAGAGGCCATAAAGGATTTAGGCTATTTATTACAAAGGCGAAGACCTTGTTGAGAATGCACTGGACTTCCAGGGCCACGGGGGCTGTGTGTTTGAAGCCTTCCAAAATTCCCCTGCAGAAAGCTAGAAAAGCATCCTAGAAGTGATGTGAGAAGACTAGCACAGCAGAAAAGGCTTGTCTCACTGCTGCGTGAGGGGAACAAAGTCCAAGAGCGGCAGCTGAAGCAGACGCCTCGCAGCAGCCGGTCTAAAATAAGCTCCAAACCCGGGGCGAACCAACAGTGAGATGCTGCCTTCCTACAAACAGCAGCCTTGCAGCCAGCAAGACTTCTCTGCAAAACAGCAAGACTTCTCCCCTTTGACCCCATCCCCAGCACAAGACCTTGACTCTGTTGCTGATCAGTAGTGGAGTTCTGACGCTGAGCTGGCCAATCACAAGACCCTGCCTCTGGGGGCTACCAATGGAGAGGCCCTGTTGTCAGAGCAACTCAGCAGCAGCGCTCCATCTCTGGGGCAGACTAGTAATAAGATCCCTCCTCGAGGATCTGCCAACGGAAGGATTCTGTTACCATAGCAGCACAGCTGGATCATGGCAGCAGCTAAACCCCACATTCGGGTGAGACTAATAGACAGACCTACTACTCTCCAATACAAGCCAGAAGGAAAACCTATCTATCAGAGAACCGAGCAACTAAGCCCTGAAGCCCAATGAAAGCCAGCAGTAAGAACCAAAGCCCTAGCACAAAAAGTTTGGGACAATGCAGGACCAGAATCCAACTCTGCACAAAAAAGGCAGGGGAAAATGATTGACACCAAAAGATCTTGACTACAGAAAGTTACTATGTTAGAAGGATCAAGGCATAAATTTAGAGGAGGATAATAGTATCAAAATGACTATATTTGTAAAGCCTCAAAGAAAAATGTGATTTGCTATCAGGTCCAAAAAGAATTCCTGGAAGAGCTCAAAAAGGCTTTTAAAAAGCAAATTAGAGACATAACAGAAAAATTGAAAAACAAATTAGAATAATGCAGGAAAATCATCCCAAAATTGTCAACAGAATTGGAAAATATATTTTAAAAATTGCCAGGGAAAATAACTCCTTAAAAAATAGAATCTGTCAATTGGAAAAGGAAGCACAAAAGTTCACTTAAGGAAATAATTCCTTAAAAATTAGAATTGAACAGGAAATTCAATAAAGTCAAACTGTTTTGTTTGTTTTTTTTCCTTCTGTGTGGCAATGTAATGTAGAGGACAGACATGACTTCCAGTGACCTCCTCTGACCTCTCAAACCAACAGCAGATTAAGCATCTAAACTGGTTTTGGACAAAAAGAACCCACAAATATTTGGAGTACAACACATTCCTGGAAGAAGATACCTTGGAAGAACTTCAGAACAAATCCATTTCAAACAGGCAGGGCGTCAGGCTGCCTAGCTAAGACAGCAGCATAGGGAGACCAGGGCAAGGAGCTGCAGTGGGGAGTCAGAGGATTGCAGCTTCCATGCACCGGGGAATCTTCTGTGAGCCACTTAGGCTACTCTGTCTTGGTGATAAGCAGGTGGTTTGGTAGATTTGCTACTAAAGGCAAATTGTAAACTACTGCCACCAAAGAGCTCCAGATCTAGCCACAATTACCCGCTCCAGAAATCAATCAGCAGAACTGACCCAGGAAAATTAAAGCAGCTGTTATTCCTTTGGATTGTGCAGACCTCAAGCCTTGAAAAATGAGTAAAAAAAAAAAAAAAAAAAAAAAAGAACTCTCACCATAGACAGGAGAGACAGAGAAAAAAAAAAAAAAAAACATCTCAAATCTGGAGGTTCCTAAAGGCAAAGTAACTACAGATGAAGTCCCAAAGGGAGATATGAGCTGCCCACAATTCACAAGACT